>NC_133449.1:224359518-224659518 GCF_048565385.1 Saimiri boliviensis
TTTCCTTTGGGTTGGGGGTCTTTTCAGTATCATTCTCTCAGGGATTGCCAGAAAGATATTAGCAGAAAGGGGTCCTGACCCAGATCCCAAGAGAGGGTTATTGAATCTCACATAACAAAGAATTCAAGGTGAGTCTACAATGCAAAGCAAAAGCAAGTGTATTAAGAAAATAAAGTGGGACAGGAATAGTTACTCCATAGACAGAGTAGGGCATTCCCAAAAGTACAAGGAGGAATGTGTTCACCCTAGGTACAATGCTTGTTTATATATAGAATTTTTTGAAAAGATCATGAGAAGATGTGCTCTGCTGGAAGGATTTGTGATAAAGGATTGATTTTCTTAATTACTATAAAAATTGATATTATTATTTTTAAAGCAAAATTAGGAATGCTTTTGTTCTTAAGATACTAAGACATCAGGACACTTCTAAGTCTGGGTGTGTTTAGTTATCAGTCTGTTCCTTTAACCACAAACATCTAGAGGCTAGTAATACCTAACTTTCTGGGAATGCAGCCCAGCAAGTCCGATCCTCATTTTTCCTAGCCCTCACTCAAGATGGAGTCACTCTGGCTCGAATGCCTCTGGTAAATACAAGAGGGATTTGAAAATATAAATTTTACCATAATATATGTCCTTGTTCAGATATTTTATTCTACTAATTAGCTACACGGTGATAAGGAGTAAAGAGTTCAAAATGTTTATTTCATTTGACTACAGTAATCTCTTCACATTCATTGCTACTGATCTGTGAAATCACATGATCCAACTATAAAGAGAGAAATTTAAAGTTTTATTTCTCAAAAATGTTACATATTCAATAACGAAATACTCTTGATAAAATTTCATCTATCTATAATAGTAAGCCTCTATCTATAATGGTTCATATTCCAAAGGCATTTTTTAATTGATTGTACCCCTATACTTTGTCTGATCCCTCAAAGAGAGAAGAGATTTTTTAAATAAAAGGCTGTAATAAACTCAAGCCATTAATGTCATACATTATTTAGCCCCAATTATTATAATGGCATCCATGAGCTTTCTTTGCTCATTATTTTTATGCATGCTTAAAAATAGCAAGCAACTGTACCATCTTGTCCTCTGGTTGTCAGATCCACAGAGCTATGCAAAGTTGTTCTGAGTGTGTACTTGGCAGGCAGCCTTCAAGACCTGCAGAGAGTCTCCTGGTGATTCAGTGGGTGGCAAGCTTTCTTGTGACTCAGGCTCTAATGGAAGTACTTCTCAAAAACAGCCTAATCATGTTTGTTTTTCCCAGTAAAAAGATTATTATTAACAATAATATACTACATAGTTTCAAATAGCTAGAAAGAAGATAGTGAATGTTCCCAATACAAAGAAATGGCAAATGTTTGAGATGACGGATATGCTAATTATCTTGATTTTATCACTATACAATTAAATGTATCATATTACTATTACCTCATAAATATGTACAATTATTATATGTCAATTAAAAAGAAAAAAAAATCAGTTACATTATAATCTCTTCCTGGCTCAGAATGCTGAAGTGTGAATGGTGTGCCACTGGATAAGATAGTTCCAGATAGCTAGTGTAATAGAGATAAAAACAGGTATGGCATTCAGTTCCATGCCTCTTTTTCCAGAAAGGTGAACACAAATATTAAACAGGAAAGCTAAGAATAAAAGGTATCTTCTTCCAAGGAGAGACAATTACATCTTAGTTATTTATCAAAACATAGATATAGAAACAGTGATGAAAAGAAGTAGCATTTTGGATTTGGCATTGCATTAGGCATGCGTTTATGAGCTAATGCCAAGCTCTCTCAGCCTTTGCTTCATTTATCAACAGGGGTCTTGGAAAGATAAATGAGATATATGTTTATTGTAAAACATTATGGAAAAATAAAATATTATTATGTGGCCAAAGTTTCTTTCAAATGGACTAAACTTTTAACAGTCTATTTTTCTACATTCTTTGCACTGACCTCCCTCTTCTGAGAGCATTTCCCTTAAAAAATAGTATTTATAAATTTTTATCCTGCCTCTTTGAAATGTAAATAACTTTTAAAGCCTTTAGCCAGTTTACAACCCAGGACTGTCTCTTTCAAGGACCTGGGGCCATCTCTTTGAAATGTAATCATCGAGGAAGGTAGGCCCCTCTCTTCCAATCTTCCTAAGACGAGAGGAGCCCAACTTCCCTAGTTGCCTTACTCCATGTTGTAACATCCCCTTCTTTCATGAAGATAAGAGAAAGTTGACTTTTCCTTTGGCTAAGGCAATTAGCAAACACAGATGACCTACGATCTCCCTAACCCATATTACAACTCTGAAAACGCTCCTGCCATTTCTTTTAGTGAAATTGAGTTTAGGTGGCATGTTGGTTCTCTCTTCTTTATTAAAACAGTCTTGAAGAAAGTCTTCTTCACTTGTTTAATTTTGGCTGGTTCAATTTTTACTCTGAAACATCCTAGCAGAATATCAATGTGCTTACCATACAAAACACAGCACTGAACTTTAGTGATCTTTCTTATTTGATGAAAAATGACCCAAAAGCTGAGTAAAATATTAATATTGCTCACAAGAAAGGTAGGTCTTTCTCAGAAAATCTCACTGAACACAGTGTGATTCACAAAGCTCTAGCTCTGCACAATGAAGCTGTAAGAAATGGCTTCTTTTAATGACACACATCAGCCTAGTAACATTTACTCATTTTTTATCATTAAATCCTCTTCTTGCCAGAAAAAGCCTCCAGAAGCAACACTAAAATGTCATTAATTAAAAGTAAAAAGGTAATAAAATTACAAGATAAAATCTATCAGTAACATAAAGTAAGCAATAACAGAGGAGAATAAAACCCTAGAAAGAGTATAGACCAGACAAATTCTCTCAAATAGGATTACTTTTTCATAAAGACATTTTAATAGTAATCACAACCCTGTGTATTATAAATACTATGATAATCTTATATTTACTTTTAAAATTTTTAGAACTTAAGCTTATGTTTCTATAATGCATATGGCATAGTTCAAAAATGTAAACACATGTATATTTTATTTTATTTTATTCACTTATTTACTTTTTAGAGACAGGACTTCATCATATTGGTCAGGCTGGTCTAGAACTCCAAACCTCAGGTGATCTGCCCGCCTCAGCCTCCCAAAGTGCTGGGATTACAGGTGTGAGCCACCACACCTGGCCCAACACATGTATATTTTAAATAAACAAATGTAACACCCACACACACATACATGCACATATGGATACTTATAAACTTGCTTCTACTTTTTCTTTTCTATAGTATCTAACCTGAATCTTTTTGGTAATGCATAATAGATTGAGGTTTCTACGTAGTAGTAAAAATAACTTGCCAAAATTTATTGCTTAAAAACAGATTTAATCATGTCAATACTATATCAGATTGGGATTAGCAAAAATAAAAACAAAGGTGTTTCTAAATTATAAGATGTATTCTTTATTTACAGCTCCAAGGACAAATATTTTTTTAAATTATGTGGCCTTATTTGGAGAGATGAGGCAACAATAGGCATTGATTGAGGATGAGAGGAACCTCAATGACAATTCATTGTCATGAAGACTACATCTGAAATTCCTGAGAAACCATGGGGATCAAAGTTGCCCATGGTGTCAGTACCTTAATTATAAAATTCAGTGTAGCAACCTAATTAAAAAAACTAATTCCTGAAGTCAGAACAACCTGGGTTTGGGTACATATTCACTATGAGCTGTGTAATTTAAATTCAGTCATTTGACAGTTGTATAGCTTAGTAGCTTCAATATCATGACAGTATATTTAATGTATAGGTTTGCTATAAGGAATTATAAGATAGTGCACAAACAAAATGTACTTTTGTGCATCACCTGGAATAAACTAAGACACAATAAACAGCTAGTACTATTCAAATCATCCTCTCTAGTAATTCGCACAAAACCACCCAATCTTTTGTCTATATTTCAAACACATAAATCTACCAAGTTTAAATTTGTGTCCTATTTTTTAATTAAATTTTATTTTTACTTTACATAATTTTTGCATCATTGACTTTTTAATTTATTTATTATTCCACGTAGGGAAAAATGCTTCTTGGTTTTTCATTACATTCTGATATTCTGGTAGTGATTGGGCATAAAATAATGAGCAAAATCAACATGGTCTCTGCTCTCACAGAACTGACAATTTAGTATAAAATGTAAACATAGCAACAAAATTCTTACAAACAGCTTTAATATTCCATATGTGGCAAGGATCCTCAAAAAGAGTCAAAGGTGGTGTGGACTGTCCTAGTCAGAAAGATAGTGTGGACTTTCCCCTGTAAAATCATGCTGATGTGAGAGCTAAAGGATGAACAGGAATTGTCTAAGTTAAACTGACAAAACAAATCACCTCAGCAAAATCCCTAGTGGCAGAGAATATGAGCATGTACAGTTATTTGTTCCTTTGATTTAAATTCAAGGACAATAATGGGATTTTATTAGACCTTTGTTTCAAAAAGGGCTTGCAGTTATATGTGAAGAATAGATCCATAGGCATTGACATACTATGAGACCAGTTAGAAAGCTGTTACAATAGTCCAAATGAGATGACATCATAATGAAGCTAAGTTGGTGGAAAACTGAAAGAAAGGCATACAAGTCTGAGAATTATTTAGTAGATAACACGAACCAATACAGTAATGGATTGGATGTGTGACAGGCTAAGGGGTAGGGTAAGATGGAAATGTAACAGCAAGCTTTTGCAAACTTGTAAATGATAGTGATATCTTCTGAAGTAAGAAGCATTTGATAAGGATCAGATTTGTTCACTTCCATCAAGTTGAGTCAGAACCTGCCCTGAATATGTAAGAAATGTCAAGCAGCATGATACTATGATCTTTATAGTGATAATTTTTAATTACTGGATTTTCTTCCATTGATTGTATATACGTTCTGTTTACAATTAAGAATTGCTGAACAATTAAACTCTGTTCAGTTTTTCATTAAAATAAATATTGTTGTTACTGAACAGCTTTGTGCCATAGCTTACTCTTTGTTTCAGCTTATTCGGTATTCTTGAAAGAGAAATCCTGGCCCAGCCAGTATTGAAACTTTTATTGCACTTAAAATTTCCAAATAGTTTTCCAAAATATTGTAATTATTTATATTGTCACTAGAAAAATATAGACGTGTACATTTAATTACTCTCTATACCCAAGACAAGCCCAATAAACCACATTTACTATCCCATCATACAGTCTCTATTAAGGGAGATAATAAATCTCTCCATAGCCCAGTCTGAAGTAAGTCTTCTAAGATTTCGGAGTGCTTACCATTTCTTTCTCCAGACTGATTGCAAGTAATAATATCTCTGTTTTCAGATGAAGCTCTTCTGGCAGAATGGCCTCCCACTCTAGCCCCTACTGGGTAATCAGGCACAACTACAATATTTTACTCAAAGTTGAAGCCATAATCCTACTTAATTCTTATTTAAAACACTTTTCCCTTACAAAAAATGTTGAAATTAAAAAATTTAAATCAGGAAGCAAATAATTTAAATTATGTATATATTTGCCGGGCACGGTGGCTCAAGCCTGTAATCCCAGCACTTTGGGAGGTCGAGGCGGGTGGATCACGAGGTCAAGAGATCGAGACCATCCTGGTCAACATGGTGAAACCCCGTCTCTATTAAAAATACAAAAAAGTAGCTGGGCGTGGTGGCACGTGCCTGTTATCCGAGCTACTCAGGAGGCTGAGGCAGGAGAATTGCCTGAACCCAGGAGGCGGAGGTTGCAGTGAGCCAAGATCGTGCCATTGCACTCCAGCCTGGGTAACAAGAGTGAAACTCTGTCTCAAAAAAGAAAAGTATATATTTATATACTGTATATTTGCATATACAGTTATATACTACACATATTATAACTATATTATATATTTATATATTAGTATACTCTTCTCACATACACACATGTACGTACATAAAATGCATATACGTACTTCTATGTATTAGAAGATGTGTACACATATGTATAAATGTGTGTATGTGTGTGCATATTTTTTTTCCCTGAGAGGTAGTCTCGCTATCCAGAGACAAATAATGTTAACACATTTTTTATTTGAAATGTGTTAAACATTAACACAAAAAATCATATTATGCCTACTGTTAATCATTTCATTTCTAAGAACACTTGGCATATGTTGGCATCTATTATTAGTTTGCACTATTCTTTCTGTAGTAAAGAAGACCTTCTTTTCCTTGTATGTTGTCAATATTTGTCCTATTGGTCATTTATCTTTTAACCTTTACTGTGATTTCATCCTTCTATTGTTACAGTTTTTAATTTTTATGAAATAAGTGTATTCAACTTTTCTTTTAGATGTCTAGATTTATGATAATATAAATACATTAATGTATTTGGGTATTGATTTTCTTGTTTAATAGGTGCTACAAGCTATTTCATCTCAGCTCAAATATTACACAATTCTTTGCAAACATTTCTACTTTGGTTCCTTTCAGCCGGATTATTTCTCTGAGAATAAAGGCTTACAGAGAAAATTTTCACTTAGTGGAATAAACCACCATTCACTAGAAATACCCTTGAAAAGAAACCTTCAGTTGTATCCTGTTCCCATTTTTTGCCAAATGCATTAGTATGTGGAAATTTCCAAATCCAAAGATTACCTTCTTCCTTAAAATTAAATCAATGTTCATGATATTGTAATTCCAATAGAAAAGGGTCTTCCAACTAGAAGGAAAGTTCTTTCTGATGGATGTGTTTTCTCCTGTCCAACAAGAATTTCTACTTGTTAAATCTCACCATGAAATTCCTCTGTCACGTATTTTGTAAATTTTTCCCTGTAACTTTTCTGTACTTTTAATTTTTTGTGGGTATATAGTATGTGTACATGTTTACCAAGTATCTGAGGTATTTGTATACAGGCATACAATGTGTAATCATCACATCAAGGTAAATGCATTTACCCTTTGTGTTACACACTCAGATTATACTCTTTTAGTTATTTAAAAATGTATAGTAAGTTATTGTTGGCTACAGTTACCTGTTGTTCTGCCAAGTACTAGATCTTATTCATTCTACCTAACTATATTTTTGTACCCATTAACCATCCCCACTTCCCTGCCCCCTACTATACTTCCCAGCTTCTGCTAAACATCATTCTATTATCTCCATGAGTTTGATGGTTTTAATTTTAACTCCCACAAATAAATGAGAACATGAGAAGATTGTCTTTTTATGCCTGGCTTATTTCACTAAATATAATGTCCTCTAGTCTCATCTATTTTGTTGCAAATGACAGGATCTCATTCCTTTTTATAGTTGAAAAGTACTCCATTGTGTATATGTACCATGTTTTCTTTATTCACTCATCTGTTGGTGGACACAGCTGGCTTCAAAATCTTGCCTATTGTGAATAGTCCTGCAATAAATATGGAAGTCCAGATATTTCTTTGATATACTGATTTTCTTTGTTTTGGGTATACCTAGCAGAAAGATTGTGGGATCATATGCCAGTTCCATTTTCAGATTTTAAGGAACCTCCCAACTGTTCTCCATAGTGGTTGTAGCAAGTTACATTCCCCTCAAAAGTGTATGAGAGTTCCCTTTTATGCAAAGCCATGTCAGCATTTATTTTTGCCTATCTTTTGGATAAAAGCTATTTTAACTGTGGTAAAATGATATGTCATTGTAGTTTTTATTCGCATTTCTCTGATAGTCAATGATACTAAACACTTTTTTATATACCTGTTTACCATTTGTATATCTTCTTTTGAGAAATGCCTATTCATATTTTTTCTCATTTTTAGTTTTTTAATTTTCATTTTCATTTTTTATTTAAGTTCAGGAGTACATGTGCAGGTACATTATATAGGAAAACTTGTGTTATGAGGGTTTGTTGTATAGATTATTTCATTACCCAGGTATTAAGCCTAGTAGCCAGTAGTTATTTTTCTTGACTCTCCCCCCTCCCACCCTTAATTCTCCACTCTTTCGTAGACCCCAGTGTGTGGTGTTCCTCTCTATGTGTTCATGTGTTCTCATCATTTAGCTCTCACTTGTAAGTGAGAACATGTGGGTATTTGGTTTTCTGTTCCCATGTTTGCTAAAGATAATGGCCTCCAACTCCACCTGTTTTCCTACAAAACACATGATCTTGCTCTTGTTCTTTTTAATGGCTTTTTTGCCAATTTTTTAATCAGATTGTAAGATTTATTTTCTATTGACTTGTTTGAGCTCCTCATATATTCTAGTATTTTATTTTGTTTGTAGCTATTATAATATGAGATTGCTTTCTTGATTCCTTTTTTAAATTGTTCATTGCTGGCATATAGAAATGTTACTGATTTTGGTATGTTGATTTTGTATCCTACAACTTTACTGAATTTGTTTGTCATTTCTAATAGTTATTTTGGTGAAGTCCTTAGTTTCTTTAAAAAATATATAAGATCATATCATTTGCACCCAGGATAATATGTGTTCTTTTCTAATTTGGATGTCCTTTATTTCTTTTGTCTGACTGGTCTAGCCAGAACTTCCAATATTATGTTGAATAGTGGTGAAAGTGGGCATCATTGCCATCTACCAGATCTTAGAGCAAAAGCTTTTGAGTTTTCCCTATTCAGTATGATACTACCTGTGGGTCTGGCTTATACAGCTTTTATTGTATTGAAGTATATTCTTTCTATCCCCAGTTATTTGGGCATTTTTATCATTAAGGGATATTGAATTTTACCCAGTGTTTTTTTTTTTTTAACATCAACTGAAATGGTTATATGCTTTTTGTTCTTCATTCTGTTGATAAGATGCATCACATTGATTTATATATGTTGAATCATTCTTGCATTGCTGGGATGAATCCCATTTGGTCATGTTGAATGATCTATTAAATGTATTTTTAAATTTGGATTGCTTGTGTTTTGTTAAGGATTTTTGCATCAACATTCATAGGTAATTTTGACCTGTAGTTTTCCTTACTTGATGTCTTTTCCTGGTTTTCTTGTCAGGGTAATACAGCTCTCATAGTTTGAAGCAATACCTCCTCCTCTATTTTTTTAGAATAGTTTGAGTAGAATTGGTATTCTTTAAATGTTTAGCAATATTCAGCAGATAAACCATCAGTTCCTGGGCTTGTCTTTGCTGGGAGACATTTTATTTCAGCTTTGCTCTCATTACCTGTTATTGTTCTGTTTAGGTTTTGGATTTCTTTATGGCTTAATCTTGGAAGGTTTTATGTATCCGTTACTTCTAAGATTTCCAGTTTAGCAGCATATAGTTGCTGTTAGCAGCCTCTAATGATCCTTTAAATTTCTGTGTTACTGGTTGGTAATGTCTCCTTTTTCTCTTCTGATTTTATTTAGTTGGATCTTCTCTCTGCTTTTCTTAGTTAGGCTAACTATCAATTTTATCATTTAAAAAAAACAACTTTTTATTTTATTGATCTTTTACAGTGTTTCTTGTTTTAATTTCATTTATTTCTTCTCTGATTTTTATTATTTCTTCTGCTAACTTTGAGTTTGGTTTGCTTTCACCCATCTAATTTTTTAAGATATATCATTATGTTTATTATTGAAAGTTGTTTTTTTATTTTTATTTTTACTTTTTTGCTTTTAGGCAATTATTGCTATAAACTTTCCTCTTAGTCCTGTTCCTAAAGGTTTTGATATATTGTGTTTCCATCTTTATTTGTTTCAAGAAATTTTTAAGTTTCCTTTTTAATCTCTTCAATGACCCACTAGTCATTCAGGAGCATAGTATTTAATTTTTATGTATTTGTATAGTTCCCAAAATCCCTCCTAATTAGGGGGAAGGATTCAAGGAGTCGCTTCCTAAAGTGTGAGCTGCAGTGCCTGGGGTTGAAGTGGGGCTAATGCAAGAAACCCCTTGAAAGCCCCAGCTGGTGTCTCTCTAGGTCATGTTCACCCCAAATCCACTGGTTCTGAGCCCAACACAGTACAAGCTCTTGCCCAGGAATTGCAGTCCTGTGACCTAGGCTGTCTTTCAGGGTAATTTGGACCCCAGAGCTCTTTCCCCCAGAGTGGCAGGGCTTGCCAAAGCTCAGGTTCCAACATTGAGATAGACTGTCTGCCTCTGGCTAGGGCTAGTCTAAATGCTCTTTCCATGGGCACTGGCTGAGTTCTGCCCTGTGCTGCTTTTGGCTGTGACAGGGCAGCACTAAGTTACAATATAAAGTCCCACAGTCACTGTGCTGTCTCTTCCCTAAATGCACAGATGCTCTCTCCAGGCCACTCAGATATTGTTGCTGCTGGGGAATGGCAGACTGGTGGCATCAGCAATTCAAGACTGTCTTTCCTCCATTCTTTTGTGCCCCCTTCCTTAACATGATGTTATAGACAGGTAAAGTGATCACTCACCCGATTTTTAGTTCTTATGAATGTGCTTTTTTGTGTGTGGATAGTTATTCAATTTGGTGTTTCTGCAGAGGGGATGAACATTGTAGGCCTCTATTTGGCTATCTTCTTCCATCTCCCTCCTTACACTGCTTTTTATGAAACTAAAGAAAAGAATAAATGGGAACATAAGCAACTTCTCAGTCATGATTTCTTACCAGTTCTAGATGAGTTGTTTTAGGTAACATAGATACAAAACCAACAATCTGTTATCTCCAATTTCATATTTCATTTTTCCCCTAAGATATCAAGATCAGAGTACCTTACATGCAAGATGATGACTATATCACAGAAATATGATAAATCCATTGTGTGTGTGTGTGTGTGTGTGTGTGTAATCTGTTTAGCTGTAATCTGTTCTGGTTATGTTTGAAAATGAAGTTTTGAGCTAAGAATATGTTTTTACTTAAAAATAGTGATTAGAAGACTCCATTTAACATATAAAGTATATTAACAAAAAACAGTTAAAGGGATGGTAGGGATGAGAATGTGGATCCTGGGAAATTAAGGAGCAGAGAGGTAAGACGCTTTTTCCTTTTAGCCCTTCTGTTTGCATTCTTCTCATTTTTGCTGCTCAAGATTATCAAGGACTGCAATTAGAGAAAATGAGTAAAGAAGTTTAAGAATAATTTGAGAAATACAAGTCAAGGCCCTTACATGTTCATTCTATTTCATAATTCTAAGTTGGCAATAGGCAGATGTAGTACCCCAAAATAATGATGTGCTTTTTTAAAATTTCTCTTTTCTGTCTCATTTCTTCCTTTTCTGTCTGCTCCTTTCATAGCACGTCAGATCAAAATTCTAATTTACTGGGATTACAGCAAGGTAAGAACTAAGCATTAGGCTAATGTACATGTGATAATGTAGAGTGAGAAACTGCATCTGCCAGGGAGAGGATGTGTAGTATTAGGAGAAAAGTGAACAAAAAACAGAGTTTGCAAAGCAGAGAAGAGGAACCTGAGTGGGCTCTTTTTCTGTAGTGCATAAAGGCAAGTGTTTCCAATGTCTTACAACATAGAACTTTACAAGTAGCTTTAAGTCTATCTTGTGCAATATTTTACTAACAAGAATTTCTTCTGAAATTTTCTTACAAGTTAGCCTTAAAAATGTCATATGACACTTTCTCAGTAGGAGTTATTCTCTCAGTAGCAACAAGGGAGGCAGGTTGAGCACATGGGCTGTGGAGACAGATGGTTTTGTTTGAACCCTTGATCCCATTGCCAACAGGACACTAGTCAAGGCATTGAATTTCTTTGTATTTCAATCTCCTCACATTCACAACCTCTACCCAAAATGGACAAAATAATAAAGTATGTTAAATATCAAATCTACACGTTTATGTAAAGTGATTAGGACATCCTAGTACCTACCTAAATCTTGGTAAATCTCACCTATTATTATTATTAACTATAATTAGATGGAAAATGGCATTTATTGAACTAAAACTGTTTCCACTGGAAAATCTAACTACTTTCTTTTAAAGATTGACAATAATTGTTGGCAAAAGAAAACTTTCTCTTTTAATCCTGTCCCAAATTTAAATTATAAAATTTTCACCTTCGAGAGTCATTACCAGTTGGCTACATCCCTGATTAATATACATGTATTATTAAAATAGTAGGTGCCTTCAACCTACTCCTGGTTCTGGAACACTTTTGTGTTCATTGGTGAAATACAGTAAATGGATAGGTCAGTGTGATGGATGTTGCACCTATAGTCAAACCCACATTGCAAAATCTAGTTGATTGTCTACTCATCAGTATAACAGCTTCTACTTCCAAAAAAAAAAAAAAAAATCAAGAACTAAAAAAGCATGAGGAAAAGATTTTCATGCTTTCCTTAGGATAATCTTGTTTTTTATTTTGTTTTGTTTTGTTTTGTTTGAGACTGAGTCTTGCTCTGTCACCCAGGCTGGAGTGCAGTGGTGCAATATTGGTTCACTGCAACCTCTGCCTCCTGGATTCAAGTTGTGCTCCTGCCTCAGCCTCCCAAGTAGGTAGGATTACAGACACCTATCAACATGCCCGGCTAAGTTTTGTATTTTTAGTAGAGATGGGGTTCATCATTTTGGCCAGGCTGGTCTTGACTTCTGACCTCAAGTGATCTGCCTGCCTCAGCCTCCAAAAAATTGGGGATCATAGGCATGAGCCAGCATGCTTGGCCTCTTTAGGATAATCTTATTTTGCTGATGTTTACTTTTTCATAAAGACTCATGGTCTACAATGATAGTTCACATCAATGGCTGAATCAGCATTTATAATGTCACCAGTGGGCTGGGAATAGTGGCAACCATGGTGCAACCCTCTCTCTACAAAAACATACAAAAAATAGCTGGATGTGGTGGTGTGTGCCCATAGTCCCGATTACCCGAGAGGCTAGGGTGGAGGGATCCCTTGAGCCTATGAAGTTGAGGCTGCCATGAGTCAAGATCATGCCACTGCACTCCAGGCTGAGTGAGAAAGTGAGACCCTGTCTCAGAGGAAAAAAAAATGTATATATACACACATATACACACACACACACACACACACACACACACATATATATATATATGTGTGTGTGTGTATGTATATGTATATGTATATGTCACTGGTGTCTTAGGGCACTACATACAACTTGGTACCCAGGACAATGTTTAGAAGCAGATATGACCATACCAATATCAATATATCAAATATATAATGAAATAGATTCTAGTCAATTATACATAGCAATATGGATTAAAAAATAACTATACTGTTACTTATAATCAAGATTAAATATGGGTTTCTTCTTTGATGATATGAAGAACTCAGGGAAGTGAGGCATTTCTAACTACTGTTCATCTCTTCCAGTGGAAAAACCAGATTATCTTTGCCACTGACACAACTTATGACACATTTGGCAAAAAATATAAACATACTATGTCTCTTGTAGGTCATTGCCACCATTTCCTCACTGGCCACATGCCACTAATTCTGTCACTCTTAAGTGTATTCTTTTGCCATAAGCTCACTAAAATTTTTAAGTTTACAAATTAGAGCCCAAAAATCTCAACTTTCAGTTTTTAAGAGGCAAGACTCCAAACCCTGCCTAGTAAAACACTTAAGATTTCTGAGAGAACAACTGGTCTTCTCAGGTGATAGTTTATAAGGGCCTGACATGGCATCTAATAAATGACAGGAAGTTCTTGAAAGACTGGACTTCTTTCAGGAATTATAGTGGAACCAGCCACACATTTATTGGAGCCATTGTGCTATTTTTTAGACCAGGCTATGTTCTCCTTCCTCCTTTTTTTTCTTTGTAGCAGAATTTAAGGCTCAATTTGATACCATTGCTTCTTTTAAAAAGACACCTTCTAATCTATCCTTTGAAACTCTTTCCTAGAAGCTGCTGTGGTTTATGATAATGCCTGTCCAACCTTGTTCTTATTTGCCCTCAAAGATGGGCATGAAGGGTCAGTTCATTTTAAGTATTGTAATATGGTTTTAAGGAAAAATGAATGGGATATTCTAAAAAATAAAAATAATTTAAAACAACAGCATAATACAAACATATATACATTACAATATCCAAATGGTGTGAAAAACTTCCATGTAATTCTCTAACTTGGGAGCAAGTTTCTGTATAACTCCCCATTTTATCTTTCAGTGCAATGCTTTTCATTTGACTTCTGTAGATGCCATAAAAATGCTTTTGTAACCACGTGACAGGAACAGGGCTGCAGGGGTTTCCCAGAGGCTCATTGTTCCCTGATGGGATATGTTTTCCCAGATCTTTAGGCCTCACTCATCCAAGAATGGGAAGGGGGCCCAGGTGGCACCGTGAGCTCATTCAAGTGAGTATTGAACTCAGAGAGTTTTGCAGAAAGCGATTTATTAGGCAGAGAGAGAGAAAGAGAAAGAGAGAGAAAGAAAGAGAGAGAGAGAGAGAGAAAGAGCGAGCCAGAGAGCTCTCCCATGCTGTCATGGGAGGGGATCCAGAGATGGAGTCCACACAAGACAGAGAGAGAAGACTCCCACGCTGCCTTGGGAGGGGATCCCAGAGAGAGAAATCCCTACAGGTAAGGCAGTAGGGGGGATTTTAACCCCCATGTTACTACCGCCCCATTTAAGTTCTTGTCCAATGAGAGGAGCTTTTCCAAACTTCCTCTGGAGTGACTGATCTTTGACTCTGATACAGGATTGGTTGCCTGACCTGCAATCAAAGCCTTTTGGAGGGCTTTCTGAACAAAGGAAGTTCACCTGGGCTGTCTACCTAGTCCCCATGCCAGGGAACTCTCGGGTTTCGGGATGGGGAGGTGGATGGAGGCATGGCACTGGGAAGTTCTTGCCTTTGAAACCACGCCCCTTGTGAACTCTGGAAGAGAAGTTAACATAGTCCCTCACTTTTTCCATTATCTGACATTACAGTATTATTGATCAGAGCCCCAGCTGCTGGATTCCAAGATTCATTCACATATCTGGGCTGAGGCAACTCTCTTTGCTGATGACTGAGCATAACAGGGAAACTGAGGGAAGTTCATTCCTTTGAGATGCAGGACTCCTCTAACAGAGACCTATGGCTTGAAGAACCTCCCAAAGCTTTGATAAATACCCGAGAACTACATTGCAACCTAGGACTCTTTCAGTTCAACTTTTTTCCTTCCCCTTCTTTTTCATGTCAGACCTGCTTTGTGGTCTAACAGCTTTCCCAGTACCACCCCACTATGACCTTTTAATTTGCCCCCACAAATATTTCCCCCAATAAAAATTTTGAATGTTTTCCCCCTCACATTGGAACTTGACTCAGGACCTAAACTTGCACATGCCTTCATGAAAATTGTTTATTCCTACTCTGAAAAAAAGAATATTAGTGTATATAAACACGTGGCATGAGTGAAAAGAAAAAAAAATAGGCTATTTCAGTGGGAGAAAATTATATTTAATCTTATATATTCTAGGAAATAAATCAGAGGTTTTGTTGATAGATTTCTATTAAATATTCTAGGGAACATTTATATTTATTAAAGTTTAGTGACCATGCATGCATAGACTAATTATAGTTTAGAAAAGATTTGTTAACACAGACCTGACAATTTTATAGCACTCTTTGTAGAAACCCAGGCCACGTAACATGAGATTAAAAAAACTACCTGTCCTTGTCTTTGGGAAATGTACATAAAATAGCTCGTTAGGAGAAGAAGATCAAAAGTGTCCCTAAAAACCGCAGTTTTCATTATCACAGGTTTTATCTTTATTCTGTCACTCCTGCTACCTGAACTAATCCACACTATTTTTCCAACTAAACTTTTGTTTCTTATCTAAACCACAAACTGTTCAGAAAGAGGAAGAGAAGCAGAAATTGGCAAACCACAGTAAAGTGATATCCTATCTGGAAGGTTTAAAACCACTCTACTTTCTGTTTCAATTACTAGTGACAAGCTGGGCATAAAACATGTCATAGAAAATGTCACTTGCTGGATTAATTTGATTCACCTCTGCTGAGAAAGTATAATGGTCTATATCAGGATTCTAGCTGCTGCTTAGAGAAAATGTAAATTAAATAGTTCTGGTTTTAAGCATATTTATAATCCCAAAATAAAAACAGTTAATGATCAAGAAGATATAACGATCCCCATGAAGTTAAAAAGCAGAAAAGGAGCAATTTGTGTAATGACCCAACACATATGATCACAATAAAGAAAGCACAATATTATATGAAATAAATTCTGGGCTTTTAGAAAATGTATAGCAATTTCTCTTAAAATTGATGGAAAATATATCAATGAGGAACAGAAGTAATTCCACCCTGAGGAACCAGAATGAGGAAAATGAAAAAAAATTAGGAAACTCTGAGATGTGTTTCTAGAGGATCAAGTAAGTTTAACTGGACTGAAGCGAAGGCTTGTGAAGAGCGCTTTTAGGAAATAATATTTAAAAAGATAGTTAAATAGGACTTATGAAAGACATTGAGTGTCACAGTAAAAAATATATTAATTAGTGCTGGACAGACAGGAGGAGGCATTTTCTGGCTGCGTATGAGGTAAGTGATCACCTTACAGCTAGGGCTGCTGAGAATTGAGCATGTACAACATGCTTCAGAGAACTTTCTTCATAAGAAGTTGTTGCACATTTCAGGGTTTGTTTCCTTTTACGTGTTTGATGAGATCTTAAACCAGCCACCAGTGCATTCCTTTCAGTCCCAAAATATGTTTTATTTGCCCAAAAGTATGCTTTAAAATATTTTTACAAGATGGCAACATTTTAAAATTGTAAATTATAGTATAAAATATGAACTTCTGTCTTCCCTTCAACTGAAAGATAATTAGGAGGTATTATAACACTTAGCCAGCATTCATCAATGATAGCACTCAGTGAAGCTGACTTGAGCGTCTCCTTTGAATAAGGAATACACTATAGTACAGCTTTCCAGTTTCCACCTAATTGCTCTGGCAATGTACTTTATGTGCCCACTTTTGTGGACATTAAACCCTCCTACATCAGACAATAGAGATTCAATTATGTTTCCAAACATATGAGCTTCAGATGTATGGGTCTAAATTGAAATAGGACTAAGGGATATAAGACCATTTTTCTTTTCTTTTCTTTTCTTTTCTTTCTTCATTTATTTTTTGAGACAGAGTTTCTCTCTTGTCACCGAGGCTAGAGTGCAACGGAGCAATCTCGGCTCACTGCGACCTCCGCCTCCTGGGTTCAAGCAATTCCCCTGCCTCAGCCTCCCAAGGAGCTGGGATTACAGGCACGCACCACCACGTCTGGCTAATTTTTGTATTTTTAGTAGAGACAGAGTTACACCACATTGGCCAGGCTAGTCTTGAACTCCGGATCTCAGGTGATCCACCTGGCTTGGCCTCCCAAAGTGCTGGGATTACAGGCGTGAGACTCCACACCCAGCCACATTTTACTCAGTAGGGAGGACCTGAACTAAGATGATAAAAGTAGCAATGCAGAGTGGAGGTAGAATGCCAAAGTTCAGAAATCACAAAGTTTTTCACCTCAGAAGACACAATTAAATAGAATAGGTGAAAAAGTCAATAAAGCTGCAAAATGGTGAGAACAATAAGCATATCTAAAATTTTGGATATTTGTTAAAAATGAAGAACTGGAGCTCAAGGAAAAAGGCAGAGATGAACATGAAGAATTGAAGACGGTGTAAAGGGAGGTGAAAGAGGCTAGCAGAGGAGATGAGATTTTCAAATCAATGAATAATAAGTGGAAATCCAGAAGCCAATCTTTAAGAAATATCTATATTTAAATCCCAAAGGGGGAAAAAAAAAAGAAATTCATTTAGAAAAAAAAAAAAAAAAAAAAGAGAGAGTAGTCAAGAAGGCAGGAAGAGAACAACTAGACCGTCAAAAAAACAGAGAAGGCCAGGTGCGGTGGCTCAAGCTTGTAGTCCCTGCACTTTGGGAGACTGAGGTAGGTGGGTCACTTGAGTCCAGGAGTTTGAGACCAGCCTGGACAACAAGGTGAAAGCCTGTGTCTACTAAAATTGCAAAAAACTTCACTGGCTGTGATGACCTGTACCTGTAGTCCCAGCTACTGAGGAGGCTGAGGTGGAAGCGCATTTGAATCAGGGAGATGGAGGCTGCAGTGAACTGAGATCCTGCCACTCCAGCCTAGGTAACAAAGTGAGGAAAAAAAGAAAAGAAAAAGAAGAGGACAGTCCAAAAGGAGTCACCATTTTTTTAATGTTTCTGAAAAGGTTTTTTTAGTAAATTCTGCATTGTTATAAAGGAATATCTACGGCTGGGTGATTCATAACAAAATGAAGTTTATTTGGCTTATTATTCTACAGGCCATGCAAGAAGCAAAGCACCAGCATTTGTTTCTGGTTAGGATCCCAGAAAGCTTCCAATCCTAGTGGACTGGAAAGGGCATCCCCAGGCACCATGTGGCGAGGGAGGAGGAAAGAGAGTGAGGGATGGGGTCCCATGCTCTTTTAAAAAATCAGCTCTGCCAGAACTCATAAAGCCAGAGTGCTCTCATTACCATGGGGTGGGTACCAAGCCATTCACGATGGATCCACCACTGTGACCCAAATGCCTCCCACCAGCCCTCACCTCCAGCATCAGGATCAAATTTCAACATAAGATTTGGAGAAGACAAATATGAAAGTATATCAGAGGTGAAGAGGAAACAATCTGAGGAAAGATACTAAATTAAAGAAATAACAGTACCATTTTTTATTTACCCTGTACCAATAGTTGAGGGAAATGTTATACATTCCTTCCTCTCATTTATCACAATCACGTGAGTTAATGTTATCATAATCCGTTCTGTGAGGAATAGCGGGTTTAGAGGTTAAGAAACACTTTTAATCCCAGAAGGAGAAAGCATGGATAATTATGCAAGAAAGATTTTTTAGTATGGCCTAAAAGTAATATTTATTTCCTTTGCTCACATTTCACTGGCTCACATCTAAGTACAAAGGAGGTTGGGAAATGTGGGCTCAAAACAAAGTGAATGAATTTGGTGACCAGCTGCCAGTCTCTGCCACAAAGGGTAAAATACAATATTTTGAAGCTCTCAGCAGTAGTTTTCAAATCCATTTTCATGCAAAAAAATGTTTTTTAAAATTAATGGACAGCATTAGTAGGCATTTTTCTTTTGCAAAAAGAAAACCAAATTGCAAGCTGTTATGCAATAATTCAAGCTAAACTACTCTGCACAATAATATAAAAGTTTGCCTTGATTGCGGGTTATGTCCCTAAAGTTTATTAAAATTTTGATTGGAGGTGGACAAGAGCCTGGGAGGAGAAAATAACATTTACCTCCATCACTGCAGTAATCTAGAGAACATGAAGGTAAAAGTCAGGTTCAGAGTATCGCCACTGAGGGAGATAAACTGGCCTTTGCCAGCTGACAGCAGGAGAACGGACAGTAAGAAGAGAGAGACAGAAGATTCACCCTGTAAAGAGGCATCAGTTATGGTATCCGGAGAATTTATGGCCCCTGTCTGGCTCTAAAATTTTCTTTTCTGAGTTGTAATTTCTTTCTGCTATCACTGAAGCTTTCACTGAAGTTTGGTTCAGAGTTATAGCTGGGACTAAGCAGAGTTTTGTAGAATTGAGGAAGAAATCTGTTCCCCTGTTTGCAGTGAAGAATTATGGGCAGACAGATGTCAGACCAGGAAAGCAGGTAGCTAGGTAACCTTCTGAGGCCGGAGTAGAAACCAGGGCCCATTCACTAGTGACTGTAACATTTTGGTTCAGAAACACTTAGGTGGTGATGGAACGTGATATAAACTCTAAGCTTTCTGAAGTCACACAGCATAAGCATTTGAAAAATATTTTTCTTATTTACAAAAAGAGACTGATTTTCTGATGGCAGATGTTTAGAGGACATCAAAGTTAACACAACATGCAATGTACACAAATTATTTCAGCACTACAATTTTAACTAAAAAATTTACTACTCTAATAATCGTAGTTAATATTTCTAAAAAATTTCGAAAAATTGTAACTAAAAAATTAACTAACAATTGTAGTCAATTTTTCTTGTGAGATTAGCAACACATTTTATAGCTCTGACTATACTTACCCAAAATAAAAGAATAATGCCTATTTTATACTTTGTTTTCTGGCAACATAAGGTGTATAAATCTTCTCTGGAAACCATCACTATACAATTATAAGGGGTAAGCATTTATACTGAAAAGCACAAATATTACTATATATTATTTTATTGCCTAATAAAAGTTTTATTTTCTAGCAATTTGATAGTTTCTCTAACTCTACGTTGTTTACATGTGTGTGTGTGTGTGTGTATATATATATATGTATATATATATATATATATACACACACATACACCATATATATATATATACACACATTGACATACCAATGTACAGCAATAACAACATTTTTATGTTGAATCAAAAAATATTACTTGTAAAAATTTTCATTCTTTCTCAATTCGTATATTAAAAAGTTTGCATAACCCTGCTATAAGGGAAAGACTCAGCTCGACCGAATCAGGAGGCTAAATAGTGAAGGTGTTAATCAGAATTGCACCCAGGCTGTTGTAAAGGTTAAAGTATGCTTAAAGCCATAAAAATAATTTAAATTAAAAACTGGAACTTGCTCTTGCCATGTTGATCTGTATACTTTAGAGTCAAAAGCACAAAATGTTCATTTAAAAGTGTTATTGAGTTATCAAAATGCAATGCAAAAATATGATATTTAGGTAGAAAAGGTCAGATTTTAAAAAAAAAAGTCTCAAATACCTGAAGTGTCAAGATTCTGGAGAAAGCTGTAAAATAATTTTTAAATGTACTATTTGATTAACTGAAACTATTTCTTATGAGTTATCAGGAAAATGCAGTGTAGCATACATTGATACAGCTCTTTGTCAAAGGTGTGAATGATAAGTTCTTTTCTAGCGGGTAATATTTCTGGGGCAGAGAATTGGAAGGTGTGTTCAAAGGGATTAATTTAAATAGTAAATGTTACTGCTTTGGTAACCCTGGATTTGTCTGAAGAGATGTGATGTCTCTGGAAGTTTTAGTACAAAGATAACCCTATAAACATGTATGAAAATACAGAGAGAATTTCTTAATATCTTTCTTTCTTCCTTTAAGTGTTAATGAATTGCAGTAAAAGGAATTACATTAGCTACAAAATGATGTTTGTTGAAATAAAACAGAATAAGCAAACAAAATAATAACAACTTTGCAAAATTCAAATATTCATGTAAATTATAGATCATTTATTACCACCTTGGGTCATTGTCAGTGATGCCCCTGCACAGACATAATTTAAAGCTTTATATTTTCAGAAATTGTGAGGAGTGTTTTATGGGGTGATGGAGAGGGAAAAGAGTTCGTTATCAGATGAACAGGAAGGGTCTGTTCCAGCAGCAGGAACAAAGTATAGTGAGACATGCTAGCAGGTAGGTCGCATGTTATGGTAATGAAGCTATAGCTTCTCCTAGGGTGGAAATATTAGCATGATAATGAGGAAAATTCATTCACCTTTCCTCCCTTAGTTGCTAGGGTCTGTTTGCAGCTGATTCTAGCCTACTAGGTAAGTGCATTCCATACAGTTTGGGGAAAAAAACCTACTACGGGGCAGGAATCTGTAAAAGAGACTAATTGTTCCTATTGATCACATTCCTATAGTTCTTGGAGACCCCCCACTCCTCCATCTCTGCTTATCTTAGTAATCAAACAAGAATTCAAGAATGCTTGTTAAACTGTTCATACATCTTTCTCACTGGCAATATTGCATACAGAGTTAGGAAATGAAATGCAATGTTTGTCTCACCCTCTGTGAGAACATTGCACCTGTTTAAAATGTTATTTCTCTAGAGGAGTAGCTTCAGAAATTGCACACTAGGTAACCTTTTGTTTATATGTAAACCTTCTGATATATGTATTCACTTTGCAAGAGTAGTGAAATACAGTAGATATTAAAGAGAGAGAGAGGGCTGGGTGTGGTGGCTCATGCCTGTAATCCCAGCACTTTGGGAGGCTGAAGCGGGTGGATCATGAGGTCAGAAGTTCAAGACCATCCTGGCCAACGTAGTGAAACCTGGTCTCTACTAAAAATACAAAAATTCAGTGGGCATGGTGGTGCCTGCCTGTAATCCCAGCTATTCAGGAGACTGAGGCAGGAGAATTGCTTGAACCATGGAGTCAGAGGTTGCAGTGAGCCGAGATCGTGCCACTGCACTCCAGCCTGGTGACAGAGCGAGACTCTGTCTCAAAAAAAATTAAATGAGAGAGAGAGAAAAGGCGGGCGGGCAGACAGGAATAAAGGAAAGAAGGGAGGGAAGGAGAGAGTGAGGAAGGGAAAAAGAGAAAAAAAAGAGAGTGAAAAGTCCTGGCACAGTGGATCACGCCTATAATCCCAGCACTTTAGGTGGCCAAGGTGGGCAGATAACCTGAGGTCAGAAGTTGGAGATCACTCTGGCCAACATGGCAAAACATCATCTCTACTAAAAACACAAAAATGGTGGTGTGTGCCTGTAGTCCCAGCTACTCTTGAGTCTGGGTAATAAGAATCATTTGAGGCTGGGCGCGGTGGCTCACGCCTGTAATCCCAGCACTTTGGGAGGCCAAGGCAGGCAGATCACAAGGTCAAGAGATCGAGACCACCCTGGCCAACATAGTAAAACCTCGTCTCTACTAAAAATAGAAAAATTAGCTGGGCATAGTGGCATGTACCTGTCGTCCCAGCTACTAGGGAGGCTGAGGCAGGGGAATTGCTTGAACCCAGGAGGTGGAGGTTGCAGTGAGCCCAGATCATGCCACTACACTCCAGTCTGTGCAACAGAGTAACACTTCATCTCAAAGAAAGAGAGAGAGAGAGAAGAGAAAGAGGAGAGAGAGAGAGAGAGGAGGGAGAGGAGAGAGAGAGAGGAGGGAGAGGAGAGAGAGAGAGGAGGGAGAGAGGAGGGAGAGAGAGAGAGAGAGAGAGAGAGAGAGAGAGATCCCTCCGGTCTGTGCAACAGAATAAGACACCATCTGAAATAAAAAGAGAGAAAGAGAGAGAAAGACAGATGGGGAGAGCGAGAGAGAGAGGAGGGGGAAAGGGGGAGAGAGAGAGAGAGAGAGAGACAGAGAGAGAGAGAGAGAGAGAAAGAGAGTGAGAAAGCGAGACAGAGAGAGGAGAGACAGAGAGAGTGAGAGAGAAAGAGAGAGAGAGAGAGAGATCCCATGTTGTTGAATTCTTTCAATCTTCCTCTGGAGTGATTGATCTTTGACTCTGATCCCACATTGGTTGCTTGGACCCACAACAGAGCCCCTCCTCCCAGGGCTTCTGGCAGGCTATTAAACAAAGGAGCACACCTGAAATTTTTCCTAGCCCATGAGGGAAAGTTAGACAAACAACTGGAATGCAAGGGGTTTGATAGATAAGCCTGAGGAGGCTGTGTCTGATTTACATAGGGCATGAAAGATTGGTTAGACTATGTGTGCCATTTGCATAGGGCATGAAAAACTAGTTAGGGCTAGGTGTGCCATTGCATAGGGTGTGGAAAATCTGGCTGCCCCCACCCTAGTCTTTTATGCAGATGGGCTCTCTACCTGGCCAGTGCCATATTGCCTGTTTCTTTACTGTACACTGTATACATGGTGACAAAGAAAAGGGAAGATGGAGCCTTCATGTAGAATATAGTTGGTCCCAGCGTAGCCGTTTTCTATTGGCACAGCTACTGGCATTCACCCCTGCAAGTTTCCAGATTGCTTATCTATATGTCTGCAGCTCCACTTTTGAGACTGCTTTTTGTAAATGATTTGGTGGCTACTTTTTATTAAAAAGGAAATTCTGCCAAGGACTCTTTCCCCCTTACTGTCTGCCTATCAGTTATAATTCCTACTGAATTAGAGATCTTCATTGTTATTTAATTTTCTTTCTTCTACATTGTTATTTAATTTTCTTTCTTCTACTAGCAGCACAGAGTAGTCATTCCATATGGGCTTGAATAGAGTAAGGTTGAGTAGCACAAATACAAAATGTGCATTATAAAGAGCCGTTTTCCAGTTGATGCATGTGGCCTTCTACACAGTTTGCTTAGAAATAGGGATTTACATCTAATAAGCTCTGGAAAAAGTTATACTTGAGATAAAACTTTGCTTGGTGTATGTTAAAATCTCCTGGAATGATAGGGGACTCATCTACACCTAATTGTTATTCTATCAATTTTTTATTTCATATCCTTTGATATTATGTTATTAAGTATATATGAAATTAGAACCATTATACACTTCTGGTGAGAAATGCCGTTTTTCCTTATATGATGTCCTAGTGTCTTTGAATTGCTATAACAAAACATCATAAATCGGTGCCTTATTAAAAAACGGAAATTCATTTATCACAGTTGTAACGTGTGGGAAGTCCAAGATAAGGCTAATTCAGTGCATGGTGAGAACTTGTTTGCTGATTCATGAGCAACAGATTTTGCGGTGTTCTTGAATAGCAGAAGGGATAAATGAGCCCCCTGTGCCTCTTTTCTGAGGCCACTCGTTCCACTCAGGCAGGCCCCACCCTCAAGTGACATAATCACCTCTGAAAGGTCCTGTATCCTAATGCCTTGATATGGCGGGGGAGGGGGGGGCTCAGGGTCTCAACACATGAATTTTGAGGGAACATAAATATGTGTAGAGGAACCATAGCATATGGTGATTGCCAATATCAGTCAAGATTCAATTAGGAAATAAGAAACTATCTGAAGAAGTTCCAATGGACTTTAACACCAAGAATTAGTTACACAGATGATGGGAGAGTTGAGAAGCCTACAGAACATATTGAGGCAGCCCAGAAATTAGGAATGGAAGATGATCATTACAAAGTTAAACTGGGAAAAAAAAAAAAAAAAAAGAGAGAGGGGGAGTTGGAGGTATCTGAGACCAGAGCAGACAGACCTGTCTAGAAAAAGCTCAGTCACAGAGGGCAAGAGTCATGGGAGAGACACAGCCCAAGGTACAGCACAGGGTTTGAAACACACTGACCCTTCCCTATTTCCCCATCTTCCCCTGTTAGTGATACACTTTGATCAGACAACACAGAGCCTGGGAAGTGTACACTGTAAGGGCCAGAAGCCCTGAACCCAAGGGCACAGTCAGAGAGGGAGACAAATAGATCAGAGAGAAAATAGGCCAGATTCAAGCATATATTCTGATTTCTAGAATAAAATATAATGCATAATTTACAGGTCATTAAAAGCTTTCTTTTGCTAAGTTGTACCTGACATAACATTTTCTATCATTATACTTTGAACGGTTTGTTTTATCCTTGCTCAAGATGTTTAAATAGCTCTTAGTAAGTAGTAGATAGAGTTTTCATTTTTATTTTTGTTCTGATAATAGACAATATTTTTTGTAAATCAAACATTTTTTGGCAATATTTGGATTTATCACTTTTGTGTGCTTTTGATTTGAACTGCCTTTCTGTGTATTTATTCTCTCTATTCCTGTCTTCTTTTGCATTGAATTTTTTTAACATTCCAAAGTTTTATTCAACTAGGTTAGGAGTTATATTCTCTAGCCATTGTGGTTACCAGAGAAAATTTACAGTGTTTAAAATCTGTAATAGTCTCTCTTGTAATCCTTGCCTCTACCCCCAGAACACAATGACCTTAAGATATTTTAATTCCAATCACAACTCCTCTGGTTTATATTATACAGTTATTAGATATTTTAATTTTATACTCTCTTAACACTATATAGCACTATTATTTTTGCTCTTTTATTATTTAGTCAAGCTTTGTTTAGCTATATCCACACATTTACCAATGCCTTTTTGATCTTCTTTCCTTTATGAATTTCAGACATACTTTACTTATTTTAGAAGAAAATTTTATGTAGTATTGTTTTGGTAAAATGTGTTGATAGCAAGCTTGGAGAGCTTAGCTGCATTTATTTCAATCAATATCCATATTTATTTATTAGCATCCCATTCATTTAATACTAATAATTTTTTATTTACATATCTATATTTATTTAAAATTTCTGCACTTATATATGTTCTTTTCCTCACACATCTCAATTACCCACAAATTTTTATAACTGAGCATAATCTAAAGTAATTATTAATGTAACATTTTGCAAAATGTGAGTTGTAAATCATCTTCTGTTCAAGTCACATACTCTCCATTGATCAGGTTCATATGAGGCTTTATTTCTCCCCTATAGGTAAATTTGTTAAAGAAATTTAATAGACTCCACAATTTCAAATTACGAGGGAGAAGAAAGTGCTCCATCTCTATCATGGTAGCAATATCTACTTGTGTTTAACTGGTATGAAATCACAGAATAGAACATTTCACATAAACACAGGATCTGCTGAAATTTTTACATTACCGCCCTCAGTGAAAAAATTATGAGTCCACTTGGGTGGGCAATTAAACACAGTTAACCTTCCCCGGTAATCACAACTGTTGAGCTGGTTGCATACCAAAATAGGATAATTTGGGGACTGTAAATACTTTCATTTTATGTGCTAGTTATAAAGACAGTCTACCACTAGCTGAATTATCCTTTGCAAGTGTGTATTTTGCCTGTCCATAGGACACATATAAATAAGCCTAAAGAGACAAGGCTACAAGATAATTTAATGTATTACATCTCCTCCAATCTGGGTATAATTTATTTGAACATACTGTTTATCTAATAAAAAGAGTAAATGAATATGTATGTACTAGTTTTTCCCAATGAAAATAAAAACACAATGTATCAAAACAGCACAAGCAGTGCTGGGGGATAATTTATGACTATAAATGCTTATTAAAAAACAACAAATATCTCAAATCAGCAACCTAATTTTACAATGTAAGAAAATAGAAAAAGAAAAGTAAATGAAAAACAAAGGTAGCAAAAGGAAGAAAATAAAGCTTAGAGTAAAAATAAATGAAATGAATAACAGAAAAAAATTGAGAAAATAAATGAAACCAAAAGTTGATTATTTTAAAAGATTCACAAAAACGACCCACATTTAACTAGATAGACTAATTTAAAAAAGTTCTTCCCTTTTTTCTCAAATTACTAAAATCAGAAGTGGAAGTTAAGATGTTACTAGCAATTCTAGAAAATAAAAATTATTATAAGATAGTACTATGAACAAGTATTTACCAATAATTGGATAACCTAAATAAAACGAACAAACTCCTAGAAACATAAAACCTACCTTTGGATATATACCCAGTAATGGGATTGCTGGGTCAAATGGGATTTCTATTTTTAGGTCCTTGAGGAATCGCCACACTGTCTTCCACAATGGTTGAATTAATTTACATTCCCACCAACAGTGTAAAAGTGTTCCTATTTCTCCACATCCTCTCCAGCATCTGTTGTTTCCCAATTTTTTAATGATCGCCATTCTAACTGGTGTGAGATGGTATCTCAGTGCGGGTGTTGAACAATGAGAACACATGGACACAGGGAGGGGAGCACTACACACTGGGGTCTGTTGGGGGGAAATGGGGGAGGGGCGGGGGGGTGGGGAGGTGGGAAGAGATAGCATGGGGAGAAATGACAGATACAGGTGAGGGGACGGAAGGCAGCAAAGCACACTGCCATGTGTGTACCTATGCAACAATCTTGCATGTTCATCACATGTACCCCAAAACCTAAAATGCAATAAAAAAAAAGAAAAAAAAAAAAAAAAAAAACCTACCAAAACTAAACCCAAAGAAAAATAAAATCTGCATGCACCTATAACTAGAAAGAAGACTGAATATTAATAAAAAGTCTCCTGACAAAGAAAAGTTCTGGACCTGATGTCCTCAAAAATGAATTCTAATAAACATAGGAAGAACTAATACCAGTCCTTCTCAAATTAAAAAAAAAAAATTGAAAAGGACAAAACACTTTATAACTCATTCTGTGAGGCAGTATTATTGTGATACGAAAGTCAGGTAAAGACACTACAAAAAATAAAACTATAAATCAATATGAACATTGATGTAAAAATCCTCCATAAAATAATAGCAAACCAAATTAAGCAGCATATTAAAAGGATTATATACCATGAACAGGTGGCATTTATTCCTGATATAAAAGAATGATTTGACATTTCCTATTATTGTATAGATCATGTGGGGATGAAAAATAAATAAAAAAGAAATAATGCTTTGACATATGAAAATTGATCACTATCATATACCACATTAAAAAAAAAAAAAACAACAACAACATGATGGTCTCAAGTGACGTAGAAAAATGTGACAAAATCCAACACCCTTTCATGATAAAAAGAAAACATTCAACAAACTGCTAATAGAAGAAATCACTTCAACATGATAAAAGTTATATTTGAAAACCTTACAATGAACATCATACACTATAGTGAAAGACCGAAAGCTTTTCCTCTAAGATCAAATGTAAGTCAAGAATGCTCATTTTTGCAATATCTATGTACCATAGTACTGGAAGCTCTAGTCAGATAAATTAGGCAAGCCAAATAAATAAAAGGAATTCTAATTGGGAAAGAAGTAAACTTATATAATAATATAGCATTATAAATTTAAAAAAAAAACTAAAGATCTCTCTCTCCCTCTCTCTTTCTCTCCTCTCTCTCCTCTCTCTCTCTCTCTCTCTCTCTCTCTCACACACACACACACACACACACACACACACAATTTGAATAATAATTCGGCAAAATCAGGGTACAAATTGAACACATGAAATTCAGTTGCATTTCTATACACTAATGATGAACAATCTAAAAATAAAATGACAAAAACAAATCCATTATTATAGCATCAAAAATAATAAAATACTTAGAAATCAACCATAGATATAAAATACTTGTATATAAAATGCACAAAACATTACTGAAAGACATTAAAACAGATAAAAACAAATGAAACTACATCTCAGGTTTGGGAATTGGAAGTCTTAGTGTTGTTAAAATGTTAATGCTACTCAAGGTGATCTACAGATTCAATGCAATTCCCATCAAAATACCAATAATGTTTTGGACAGACATAAAAAATCCCATCCTAAAATTCATATAAAGTCTCAAGAAACCTAGAATAGACAAAACAATTTTGAAAAAAATAAAGTTGAAGAACTTATTCTAATTTCAAAACTTATTACAAAGCTATGGTAATCAAAACAGTGTGTTACTTGCATTAAAAATAAATGCATAGGCTAACAGAACAGACAACATAGAAATAAACCTTTGCATATATGGTTAAATGGTTTTTGTTAAGGATACCAGGACCATTCAATATGGAAATTACAGTCTTTACTATAAATGGTACTGGAAAATCTAATTATCTACAAGGTAGGGCTCTTATCTAATACCACATACAAAAGTTACCCCCAAATGGATAAAACATCTCAATTATAAAACCCAAAACTATAAAACACTTAGAAGAAAAAATAGTGCAAAATTTTCATGTGACTGGTCTGGCAGTTATTTTTTGGCTATGACACCAAAGATACAGGCAACAAAAGAAAAAAATAGACAAATTGCACTTTATAAAAATCTAAGAAATTTGTATATCAAAAGACAATATAAATAGAGCAAAAAGACAACTCACAGAATTGAAGAAAATATTTACAAATTATATGTCTGATGAGTGTAAAATATCCAGAATGTATAGAGAACACTTAAAATGGGAAATTAGACAAATGACCTGATTAAAAAAATAGGAAAAACTTGAATAGACATTTCTTCAAAGAAGATACATAAATGACCAATGAGTTCATGCAAATATGTTCAATATCACCAATAATTAAGGAAATACACATTAAAAATATAATGAGATACCACTTCTCATCCATTAAAATGGCTACTAAAAAAAAAAAAAAAAAAAAAAAAAAAAAAAAAAAAGGAAAATAGTAAATATTGGCAAGAATGTGGAGAAAGGAAAACCCTTCTGCACTTTTGGTGGAAATTTAAAATTGTACCACTGCTGAGGAAAACAGTATGGCACTTACAAAAAACAGAATCATCGTGTGATTTAGCAATCCAACTTTGGGGTATATATGCAAAGGAAATGAATGCAGAGTCTCAAAGAAATATTTGTACATTCATATTCACACCAGCCGTAATCACAATATGTAAAACCCAAAAGCAACCTGTGTCCATTGACAAATGAGTCAAAAAGCAAAATGTAATATTTATCCACACAAGGGAATATTCAGCCTTAAAAAAGAGGAAATATTCAATATGCTAGAACATAGATAAATTTGAAGACAATATGCTAAGTGAAATAAGTTAATCATCAAATGGCAAATATTGTTTGATTCTACTTATATAAGACACTTATAGTAATCAAAATCATAGAGATAGAAAGTAGGTTGGTGGTTGCCAGGGGCTGGGGCAAGAGGGTTAGTGGAGTTATTGTTTAATGGGTATAGTAATCTTGGTTTTACAAGATTTAAGTTATAAAGATAGTAGTTACGGTTGCATAGCATAATGAATGTATTTAATAACATCAAACTGTATACTTGAATGGTTAAGATAGTAAATTTTCTTTTATGTGTATTTTACCATGATAAAAATTTATAAAAATTATCTGAGTTTAACAGAAAAAGATTTATCAGAATATTGGATTTCTACAAAATGTATGCCTACTATAATGTTTCTATCACCATATGTAAATTACTGTGGATTCCAAACTAAACTCTCACCTCTCCAAAAGTTTTACTGCATTTGGCTCTTTTCACATAATTCCAACTCACTTAAATGTTATTTCTTCAGAGTATAATGTGATCTATTTGTCTTTCAGGCAAAATCTCATTCACTGTTTTTTTCCACATAATGAATGTTCAGACATATGGTAGCCTGTTAAGTGACAAGTATGTTAAATTTCAGCTTTTTGCCTTTTACATATATATTTGTTGGATTTTGTAACCAGATTTGCAAGTTTGTCATAAAATGAATGAAAACAAAATTTACATAATATTCCAGGGGCAAGAGATGCATGAAATATTTCTTTATATTTCTGTTGAAGTGAGCCCTCAACATATGAGAAGCAGTGTGTAATTTATTTTCTTATTCATTCTTTGTATATTTTTCTATTCCACTTAGTTTTTCCTCATTAATAATCTTACCCCTGCGTTTATTCCTTTTTTCAATATCCTTTGTCAAGGTAAGAATATACGGTAATATTTGTAAAGGTAGCTAGTATGTATTATTTGAAGTGACCAACGATCTAGGGACAATTTCACAGAGAATAAGTGACTTGAAATTCCCTTTACAATCAGTGAGAGAGTACTTTAGGATCAGTATTTTGAAAACTTCTTAGAGAATATTTGACTATCACTTGACAACATTAATCAGTCTTCTGGAATACTTTTATTGTATACTCTAAAAATAAATCCCTAGGCTTTAAAAAAGAATTTTGCAAAAAGAAATATTCTAAAAAATAAAATAAAAAGAAATCTAACATTCTAACATATTAAGGAATAAATATGTTAACTTTGACTAAATTATGATGCTGCAGAAACAGACATTCCCTTCATCTCAATGGTTTACAACAAAGGCTCATTTCTCCCTCAAGTAATATATGTCCATCATGGGTCTGCTCTGTCCTCTGGTCCTTGCCATCTTCAGTTTAATATTTAAATGAAAAGGTAGCCCTCATCTGAGACATCACTGGTCATGTGGCAGAAGGAAAACAACATCAAATGAAGCATTGCCAGTTCTTAGAGTTTCTATACTTATCATTTCCTCTCAACTTTTGCTGAACAGAGCAAACCATAACCATTCCAAGTACTACAGATAATGTTACTTTCCATGCATTTTTTACAATTGTTAAGTAATCTTCTTTTGTTTCTCTATATTTAAACTGATGGAAACCTTTTAAATAAAACTTATCACGTTTTAGCAAAAAAATCAAAATAAAAAATAATAATAATGTAAATTCAAACCAAAATCATTGAAACAGGGGATTTTAAACCATTACAATATCAATTATTAAATACATCATAAATTAATAAATGCATAAATAAAAATTCAGTGACATTGCTTCAATAATCTCATGTAAAAGCTAGGAATTTCTTTCTGTCTTCAGATGTCTAATGTGCTCTCCACTCCCTCTCCCAACTTCACCCATTTTCCTATATATGGACACATTCTTTCCCCCCACTTCCCTTCATATGGCACATTCTAAATAGAATTAGATATGTAACAAATATAAGAATGATAATGAATATGTAAAAATCAGTATTCCCAATATTTCCAAGGGTATAAATTATGCATCTATTATAATGAAGCCAAGGCCTTTGAGATTTATAATCTTTTTCTAAATTATTTTAGTTTTCAGATACTTACAATTTTGGTAGTTTCTCCAACTTAAATAAAATATGTTTGCATTATAAGGTTTACTATCCTCTCATGCTTAGTGAATGTTCGTTCTGAGTTTACATTCTGCTGTCATTAATAAGTAATGTTTTCTTCTTTAAATGATCATCAGTGCAATTCTATAGCAATCTTATTTTACATAGATGAATGTTGTACTATGAAATAAATGCTTATCACTAATGACCATTCATTGAACCTAGTATTCAGAAACAATTACAGCATTTTCTCCCTGTTTACTTCAATCTTTTTATCAAATATTAACTCCTGAGAGGTTCAGACCCTACAAACTCTCCTCTTTCTCCAGATCCTCCCACTGTGATACCTTACCAAGGCGAGTTAGTATCCCTTCAGCTAAAAAGCCCATCCCTATTACTTCCCATTTCATCTTGTTTTCTTCCTTCAAATTTATGTCACATAACACTTTTATGAAATAAAGAAAACTCATATATTAAATATTGACATATTAATAATCTTTTATAAGGTATTTTATGTAAATTATGAGATAAAAATCTTGAAGCAGCATTTAGACTTTAAAATGTCATTATCATAAACAAACACCTGTGCGATTAAGACCAACAATAATGCCAACAATTTGCTGTGGAACATTTTACGGTTGAATGGCTAAAGTGGAAATTATGAAATGGTTCAAAGTCCTTTACAGGTATTAATCACAGGTAACCATTAATGAGCAATTATCCACACATGGAGTAATCTCGTCTGTTATGTTACATAGAATTTTTTTTCAGAAACTAAAAATAGATCAGAATGAAGCGAGAACCTCATCATCTCAGCCATCTACATCTTACAAAAACATTATGTTGTGAAATAAATTCATTTTCTTTAAGTAATGTTATTGTATTATAGCAAGAGGAGGAATTTCAGAATAATAACTAGTTGTTGAACTGTTAGACTACTGTGTTAAAGATGAATTGACCATACACTTAATCTATTTACTACTGTGAATTTACTATTTGTATTTATATAATTCGTAATGCACAGAGTCTGTGTAATTATTTAAGTTACTATTATTCTTAATACTATTTGAGAAAAGAATTATAGCACAAGAATTAATGGATTTCACAAAATTCTATGAAAATTGGCTCACTTTTTGAAGCACAAAAGATTGTAAATATGCATAATAACTTAGAAACTTATATACGATTCAAAAGCTATTTCTATTTACTCTTATGTCAGTAGATCCAGTGATTCTCATTATTATAAAAAACAGTAATGATATTTATTGTATACTCTAAAAAGAAATCCATATGTAATGACAGCACATATCTTTTAAAATATTTTATAGCTTATTTTTTATTAATTATGGCTTCATCTTTACTTCAAAATAGGTGACTGCATTGCAAAAGAGATGAACAGTGTATGTATACAAGCCAACAGTTTTTGACTACTGAAAACAAAATCTATAATTGAAAAAGCTCAAGTTCTTTCAGTAGTTGGGTAAGGACAGGCATAAATATATAGTTGTTTCTATTGTGAAAGCAGGCTAGCATTGAAATTAGGATATATTAGAATCTTTTTTTCCATAGGTTTAGAAGTAGATAAATTGCATAACCAGGGATGACTTCTTGCTACTACAAACTAATTTTAATACCTTAATAAATTCATTAATTCTAGGTTTTGCACTGTGAAACTACTGTCTATTCGCTGTAACCTGAAGTTATTCCATTTTAAATCCATTAAATAAAATTATCTGACATTGAGCTTAATTAATCACACCAACCCAGCAGCAGAAAATCAAGTTTATAAACAGAATATTGATCTCCAAGCAGACTGTTGCCCTATATCAGTAATGAAATTAGCCCTAGGTATGTTTTGCAAGCAACTGTAGAATAATTATCAGTAACAAATCTAGAGCTTTTAGTTAATTAAATCCATTACAAAAGAGTCTTTTACTAAAATGTTACTGAGTACTTAAACTTGTTTAATAAGAGCAAATCATAGTATCCCCTATTCGTGTGTGTGTGTGTGTGTGTATGTGTGAAAGAGAGAGAGAGAGAGAGAGAGAGAGAGAGAGAGAGAGAAGGAGAGAAAGAATAAGTGGATAAGGTATTGATAACTAAGAAGAGCTTTATTTTAGTGGCTAATTTCTTTTATGTTATTCTCATCTTGTTCTACCCAAGCTGACATTAGTAACTGATAAAACATCAATGACATTTTGGTTATTTCATGTAATTTGTTTTCTAAGTCAAACATAAAAATCATGTTACTTTCTTATTTCCTGATCCTTCATTATCTACATAAACTGGTCCACTACTTAAATACTATTTCTCTTATTACATACGTTTTTCATAATAATTATCTACTTGAAAATGTCAAGGGTTTTAGTAAAACAATTTAATTGCTTAATTTATTTAATCTCTAAAATGTGCTCTGTTGCTTACCTTGTAGTTTCTATGGCTAAACTACAGTTGCCACAGTTTGTTCATATCTACTCTGCCAGCACTCACTTTAATATATTTAAAAACTTAAACATGGCAAAAGAGCTATTTAGTAATATAGTAGCTCATTTTTTAAAGCAATCTTGTTATTAGCACTGAATATGAATTGGCTAGGATTCCTTCAAAAATGTTTTGACTGTTAATATTGACCAGTTTCGTGTTTCCTGACCACTTTCCAATATAATACAACCGTGAATTTTTAAATGAAGACCATGGACATTTGAGCCATTTTTTCGTGTAACTTACATGTGCCTTCAGGACCTACTCGAGCCGAATCATGTATATAACACTTCCATTTGATGATGGAATGCTGCTGTGCATGTCCCACTTTATGGTTAGATGGGTCAGAATGCACCCAATTCATGATAAGCAGTTCAGGTCCCATGATTACTTGATGATCCACAGTCAAATGTGCAGTTTCCACCAAAGCCCAGTAACAGGCCAATAACTATTTCTCAAAAGGAGAGTAGTTATCTGCAGAAGATGGCAGGGCCTTGCTCCAAAATCCTAAAGGCCTCCGCTGTGATTCAGCTATGAAGGGCTTTCAAAGGCTACGAACGGCATCTCTATCTGCCACTGACACCTCAAGCACCATTGGATCTGCTGGGCCAAATGGCTCCAGTGGCAGAGCAGCTTGCACAGCAGCCTGGATCTTTTGATGAGCCTTCTCCTGCTCTAGACCCCACTCAAAACTGGCAGCATTGCAGATCACTCAGTAAATGGGCCAGAGTAATACACCCAGATGAGGAATGTGCTGCCTCCAAAATCCAAATAGTCCTACTCTTCATTGTGCCTTTTTCTTGATTGTAGGAGGTGCCAAATGCAGCAAATTATCCTTCACCTTAGAAGGAATATCTCTACATCACTGAACTCCTAAAAATTTTACTTAGGTAAAAGGTCCCCAGATTGTAGTCAGATTTATTTCCCATCCTGGGGCATGCAAATGTCTCACCAGTAAGTTCAGTGTGTTTGCTACTTCTCTTCACTGGATCCAATCAGCATAACGTCATCAATGTTATGGACCAGCGTGATACCTTGTGAAAAGGAAAAGTGATCAAGTTCTCTCTGAACAAGATTATGACACAAAGCTGGAGAGTGGATATATCCCTGAGGAAGGACAGTAAAGGTATATTGCTGGCCTTCGAAGCTGAAGGCAAATTTCTTTTGGTGGGTATTTGCCAAGTCAATGCCTCTCCCATCATAATAGCCCACATCCTACCAGTCAGGGAGCCAGTGTGGGGGTTCTGTCAGCTGCAAAGTATGTCTATGCCAATTATGCATTCTAGCACTGAGGAAATGACAGGATGAGTCTGGGAACCAACTGGACCCAGTGTAAATGGAACCTGAGCTAAAATTCCATTAATTACTGACTTCCATAAGTTCCTACTTTAACTGGAGGACCACAATGACCTATTGAGTGCCCTGGAATCGATGTCAGCTTAGAGCCAGTGTCCCGTAGTTCTGGAAAGATCTGATCCTTTCACTTTCCCCAATGCACAGTTACCCTGGTAAAAGGCTAGAGGTCTCCTTGGGGAAGGATGGGAGAAAGATTAACAGCATAAATTGTCAGTAGTGCAGTGGGGCCCTTCCTCAAGGGGATGTGGTCTCCCTTTCATTCAAGAGGTTCTGGGTCTGTAAACTGGTTCAAGTCTGGAAATTGATTGAGGGGCTGTGATTCTCTGTTTTAATAATTAAAATTAGTTTTTTGTCCACTTGATCTGGAAGTTTTCTGCTTATATAACTTAAGTAACAATGCAGTCGGCTTCCAAGAACAGAGGAGATCAGGTGCATTCAGGGTGGTAAATTGACATTCAATATTAACCATCACACTATTCTTCTGTTGATGGGCATTTACGTTGCTCCCATATCTTGGCTATCATGAAAAGAGCTGCAATATGCATGGGGATGCACGTATCCCTTTGACATACTGATTTCTTTTCCTTTGGATAATTCCCAGTAGTAGGATTGCTGGATGAAATCGTAGTTCTATTTTTAGGCTTTTGGGTTGTTTTTATTTTTTTATAAACCTCCACAATATTTTTCATAATGGCTGTGATAATTTACAGTCCCACCAGCAGTGTATAAGAGTTCCCTTTTCTCAACATCCTCACCAGCATCTGTCATTATTTGTCTAATAAATAACAGTCACTCTGGTAATGGGAAGACATCTCATTGTGATTTTCATTTGCATTTTCCTGATAATTAGTGATGTTGAGTATTTGTTCATGTACCTGTTGGCCATTTGTAAGTCTTCTTTAGAGAAATGTTTGTTCGGGTCCTCTGCCTGCCTTTTAATGAGATTGTGTGGCTGTTGTTTTTTTGTTCTTGCTGTTGCTTTTCTTATATATTCTGGATGTTAGTCTCACATTGGATGAATAGCTTGCAAATATTTTTTTTTCATTCTATTACTTGTCTGTTTGCCCTGTTGATTGTTTCCTTTGCTGTGCAGAAGGTTTCTAGTTCAATAAGGACATTTTTTAAATTTACCTTTTTGCCTATACTTTTAAATTCTTAGTCACAAAATCTTTGCCTAGACCAATGTCCTAAAGTATTTCCCATATGTTTTCTTCTGATCCTTTTACACTTCTAGGTCTTATTTTATCCACTTTGAGTTTACTTTTGTAGGTGGTGATAGATAGGGATCTGGTTTCATTCTTCTGCCTATAAATATCATTTATGCCGTCACCATTTACTGAAGAAGGTAAATACCTTTTTCCAATGTATATTCTTGGCACTTCTGTAGAAAATCAGTTGGCTGTAAATATATGAATTTATTTTTGCGTTCTTTATTCTGTTCCATTGGTCTATGTGTCTCTTTTAATACAAATATCATGCTGTTTTGGTTACTATAGACTTACGATATGTTTTGAAGTCAGATAGTGTGATGCCTCAAACTTTGCTCTTTTTGCTCTGAGTTGTTTTGCTACTATGCCTCCTTTTCTGTTTCCACACAAATTTGGGGATTGTCTATTCTATTTCTGTGAAGCATGCCATTGGTATTTTGAGAGGGATTGCATTAAATCTACAGGTTGCTTTGGGCAGTATGGTCATTTTAACAATACTAATCCTTCTGATCTATAAGTATGGGATGTCTTTACATCTGTTTGTCATTTTTAATTTCTTTAATCAGTATTTTATAGTTTTTCAAGTACACCCCAGATGCACAGGGTCCTAGCTAAACTTAGCAAGGCAACACTATGATTTCTTGTTGCAGCCCACATACTATAAACGTGCATTTTTTAGTATGTTTAGTGCCATAATTTTAACTTTTTTTTTGTTTGTTTTGTAAGTAGTTTTGTTATCTAAATTGCCCCGAAGTGTAGTGAGCTGATGTGCTGTCTGGTGTTACTAAGTACATGGAGGCTATGATGTGCCTTATGGAGAAAACAGGTAACAAGCTTCTAGAAGAGACGTTAGACAAATTTAGTTCAGGCATGAGTTATAGTGCTATTGGCTATGAGTTCAATGCTAGTGAATCAACACGATGGTACATTCAGAAAAAGGAAGAAGATATTTATGAATCTGCATATAAGACTGCTCTGGAAAGTATGAAATTAATGTCTGTAGTGTGAATGAAACTATGAAAAGCATGGGAAAGTGGCTAAATTTGTGGATCACAAGAGATGGCTAATTTTAAAAAGTGTAGCAGAGAGCATTGTTCTGAGGCTGAGAGCCAAAGGAATTTATAGTCACATTACCCAGGGTCAGCAAAATACTAAAGCCTTCTGAGCTAGAGCTTTGCTATAAAAAATACTGCATCTAATTAACCATTTGTAAGAAATACCATTTTTTAATCTACTGTGACAATCTCCATCAGTTTGTTTAGACCATTAACAGTTAAATTAATTGTTAATATGCTTAGATTAATATCTACCATAATTGTTACTGCTTTCTCTTAGTTGCCCTTGGTTTTTTGTTGTTGTTGTTGTTTGTTTGTTTTCTATTTTTGTGCTTCTCTCTTGCTTTGCCTTTTATGGTTTTAATTGAACATTTTAGATTATTTCATTTTCTCTCCTCTCTTAGACGGTAAGTTACATCTCATATGTTTTACTTTTTTAGTGGATACCTTAGAGTTTGCAATATACATTTGTGACTTATCCAAGTTCTCTTTGAAATAACACCTTATCACTTCACAGGTAGTATGAATACCATATAATCACAAAATAGTCCTATTTTCACTCTCTCATTCCTTGTATCATTGTTGTCATTCATTTACTTATATATATGCTATACATATTTTATATGTTTTTTAATATAAAATGTATATGTAAGCATACATAATTTAGTACACTGTCTCTATTATAATTTTGAACTTATTTGTTAAATAAGAAAAAGACAAATATGGGTTTTTATTAATTTTTACTTATTCCTTCTTCAATTATTTTCTTTTTTTCTTTTTTTTTTTTCATTTTATTTATTGTGTGTGTGTGTGTGTGTGTGTGAGAGAGAGAGAGAGAGAGAGAGAGAGAGAGAGAGAGAGAGAGAGATGGAGTCTTGCTCTGTCACCCAGGCTGGAATGCAGTGGTCTGATCTCAGCTCACTGCAACCTTTGGCTGACTCCAACCTCTGCCTCCTGGGCTCAAGCGATTGTTTTGCCTAAGTCTCCTAGGTAGCTGGGACTACAGGTAGGTGGGACAATATCTGGCTAATTTTTGTATTTTCAGTAGCGATGGGGTTTTTCCTTGTTGGGCAGGCTGATAGTGAACTCCAGGCCTCAAGTGATCCACTTTCCTTGGCCTCCCAAATTGCTGGGATTACAGTGTGAGCCACCATGCCCAGCCATCTTCTTTATGCATATTTGAGTTCCTGATAATTATCACTTTCCTTTTCTCTAAAGACCATATATATATATAAACGTGCATTTTTTAGTATGTTTAGTGCCATAATTTTAACTTAATTTATATTTTAACTTAATTTATATATATATATCTGGTATGGCAAGTCTACTGGCAAAAATTATTTAAATTTTGACTTGTCTGAGATTAATTATTCTTTTCTGAAAAATAATTTATCAGGGTACAGAATTATAGGTTGGTAGAATTTTCTCTCAATACTTGAAATATTTTATTCCACTTTCTTTTCACTTGCTTGGTTTTTTAGAACACTCAAATGTGATTCTTATTTTTGTTCTTCTGTAAGTAAGGTGTTTTATTCCTCTAGCTTCTCTCAGAAATTTTTCTTTATCTTTGCTTTCCCAAAGTTTGAAAATAATATGCCTAGCTTTAGAGTTTCTAGCACTTACCTTGTTCAGTGTTCTCTGAATTTCTGGTATGTATGATTTGGTGTCTGACATTAATCTGGGGCAATTTCAATCATTATTGGGTCAAATATATGTTCTGTTCCTTATTGTCTTTCTTGTCAATCTGGTAATCTCATTATATATATGGTATACTTTTTGTAGTTGTCCCACAGGTCTTTAATATTCTTTTCTATTTTTGATTTTGTTCTCTTTGCTTTATAATTTTCAAAGTTTCCACTGATATATCCTCAAGCTGAGAGATTCTTTCCTCAGTGGTATCCAGTCTATCAATAAGCCCATCAAAGGCATTCTTCATTTCTGTTACAGTGTTTTTGATCTTTAGCATTTCCTTTTGTTTATTTCTTACAATTTTCATCTCTCCACTTACATTGTTCATCTGGCCTGCATGATGCCTACTTTATCCATTAGTGTCCTAGCAACTTTTTTTTTTTTTTTTTTTTTTTTTTTTTTTTTTTTTTTTTTTTTTTTTTGAGAAGGAGTCTTGCTCTGTAGCCCAGGCTAGAATGCAGAGGCACAATCTTGGATCACTGTATCCTCCACCTCCTGGGTCCCTGTTCAAGCAATTATCTTACCTCAGCCTCCCAACTAGCTAGGATTACAAGCACGAGCCACCATGTCCGGCTAATTTTTGTATGTTTAGTAGAGACGGGGTTTCAACATGTTGGACAGTCTGGTCTTGAACTCCTGACCTCATGATCCGCCCACCTCGGCCTCCCAAAGTGCTGGGATTACAGGTGTGAGCCACCGTCCTTCGCCTGTCCTAGCATCTTAATCATAGTTCCTTTTAATACTCAGTCTGATCATTTCAGTAGATCTGGCAACTTTTTAATTTCAAACTATAAAATTAGTAGTCCTGAAAGAGAAGGAGGATGTGTTTAAATGTTGATGACATATTTTGATAACTGAGTGACAGTCCTTATATTTTCTTTTTCTGTGAAGTTTATCTACAGCTAAAGGAAAGATGAAAGATTTCTTAGAGCTATTTTCTTTGATCCTTTTAAAGAAAACCTTCATCATTGTTGACGTTGTGGTAATTATAATTGTTTATTTTCTTATCTGCAGGGAGTCTTTATTATTCATCTTTCTCACTATTTAAGCTCTTGGAAAAACAAATATCTATGTCTCAGATTGCAAAGACCTAAAAATATTTTTAAATAATTCAACATTATGAAAACTAAATGGCTAAACGCTGAAAAAGCTATAATGATTAAATATTAAAATAAAATATTATTTAATAGTACTAATTAACTGAGTTTTATCTTTTATATTGATCCTAACAGGTGTCAGTAAGAACATTAAGGCAGGATTATATGCATTATATTGAGCTTTACCAGGTTTATATTTTGGTTTTTGTTTTTTCAAGCCTTTTCCATTTTTGTGCTGCTTCTGCTTTTTTAAAAACTGAGACGCGGAAGACACCAGGAAAACTACTTTACGAACAGAGCAACTGGATTTTAATTGGCAGAAAACCGGAGGAGAGGCAGAGAAGACAACCATAGGGTTCTTATATAAGCCCTGGATCTCTTATAATATTATCAAGAGTAATTTTCTTAATATGCTGGAATGGAAGAAGACTTTTTTCAGATATTATGTTTTGGTGAAAAATTAACTGGTTACAAACAAATTTGATAATATAAGGAAAGAACTACATCTTATGAAAAGTTACAAAGAATTACATAGTCACACTCATATCATCATTGATGCATTATACATTCTCTCAACCATATTTTCATATTATTAAAAAAATACCTTGGGTGTCATATAGTTACAAACGCACATAAAAAGAGAAGAAAAATACAGAGGTGAATATTTTTATTATGTTGATGAGACAATGTTGCTCTAAATATCTTATTTTTTCATCTACTGAGTTTTCTATATTTAAATGTTTAACTTTGGATTTGCATAAAATCATTCTATTTCAGTTATTTAATATGTTAAATAAACAAAACAGAAAGCAAACCAGTCTCTAAAATAAGATAGTAATTAACTAAACACCATTAAATTCTTATATTAGAAGCTTTTTTAGTCAGTAATCTAAAATAATGAAAATTAATGGCTTAAATGGTAAAAGCCTCACACATTTTAAGATATGTTTGAATAGTATATATTTACATAAAATTGCCTTTTTAATTTTAGAAAAAAAATTACTTAAAATTATGTATTTTTATTAGATATTCTCGATATTTTTACTGATTCCTTTTATTATTCTCTCTGATTTAATGTATTAAGAAATATATTAAATAATTTATTTAATAATTACCTAAGATTATCCCAAACTAGTCCAATGCTCTCATTCAATACTTTAGTACTTTCTGAATGCTTAAAGTTTATAAAGTAATTAATTCTATTTGAAGCTTGCCATCTAAGCAAATTAATAAACTGTACCACCAAATAAATGAAATACTACTAGTAAACAACAATTTGTTCAAACTCAAATTAATAAACAAATCCAAACGTTTGCATGCAATATTTTGAAAATAGTGTAAAGTAAGATAATGCAGTGGCTGAAAATATTATTTTTTTTATAACTCCCCTTTTATGTCAAGTCTTTTCTTAAAAGTTTGGCTAAAAATTCAGAAGCAACATTAATCACCTACATTATAATGTTATATTACTGCACTTTACAACAATTTGTTGAGCATGAAATTTTCGAAGTGCTTCTTAACTTTTTTATTCAATGCAAATACAGTTAATTTTGAAATGCATTTAATTTTATTTAGAAATTATTATTAAAATAAGAGTTTTTTAATATCATAAACAAAACAAATTGTATTTGAAGTATTTTTTTGTAACTCTTATCTTGGATGTTCAGATCTTCAACAGAAAATTTAGGACCAATGAATATAGCGTTTAGCAAAATAGACAAAAATCATACTGTCACAGAGCTGGTGATCTAGTGCTTGAGATTATATTAAACAAGATTCAATCAGAAAAGTAGCATAACAAACTGTATTAGTTCATTCTCACACTGCTATAAAGACATCCCCAAGGCTGGGTAATTATAAACAACAGAAGTTTAACTTCACTCACAGTTCCACATGGCTAGGGATGCCTCAGGAAACTATCAATTACGGTAAAATGGGAAGCAGGTACCTTCTTTGCAAGGCATTGGAAAAGAGAAGGGAACATGAGGGGGAATTACAGGAACAAGATGTTCTGAAACAGCCACGAAGAAATAGATAAAATACATGGGACAATAGTTTCAACATACTGTACATCAGGCAACAAAGAATAGTGATTTTCTAGAAATTGGGAAAAAAATAATTTGATGCCTACAATATTTGTAATGTGTACCCAAGCTACAATCTAAGGAACAGAAACTCAGGTGAAGCTCAGAAATCATCATTAATTTATTGAACAAATACATTTAATGCCCTTTATGTTTAGATAATATTACAAGCAGTGAATAAGTTTATATTCTTGCCTTCATAAAGTCTGAGTTAGGAAGGATGGTCAAGTGCAATATACTGACATTTCCAAGGATAGTTCTCGGCAGTGGCATAGTAACACTATCTGTCTGCCACACTTCACCTTTAGTCTAGTTGAAATTTTTGTCATTTTACTTTTTAATATTTTATTTCTATTTATCTGCCACCTATATTCTTGGAAGTTATAATATATCATTTATCTTCAATACTAATTTTATGTTGGCATATTGTAGGTATTTAGTGATTTGTTAAGCATTGTTACATATGCTATTATAAAGGTAGACTTGGGTTTTTTAAGAAAATATTTGGTGCAACCCAATGTATTTCAGTTCAAATCCCTTTATTTCATGTGATATATATAAAACTTTGGAAAGGTTTTTAATACATTTTTAACATAGTTGTCACTTGTGTAAATGAGTCTAATAATAAAATCTTAACAAGATTGTCATAAGGATTAAATAAAATATTACATATAAATGTTTAGTTTGGAAGTGGAGGACTTTGCACATGTTTGTATTACTGTTACAGTTATTATTCAGAAGCAAAGCAAGTGAAGCTGCAATGGAAACCTTTTAAAACCAATATCTGATGGCAAATACAGGTTTTTTGTTGAGTTCAATGTGGAGGTCATATGTGAGTTTGGTAACAAAAATTACAAAGGAAAGTAAAGGCTGGAACTGCCGACTTCTTAACATTTTATGTGTTCAAAGTTTTGGAAGGTAGCAACATTTTTGAAGGAAAAACACTTTTATATATTAAAAAATTGTGTAAATTGCTGTGATAATAGTATCACCTCCAACACTTTCATTAAAGTTAACAGGCTGAAATGTTTTCATTTTCATTCTGTTGTAGCCACTTAGTTAATAAAGTCCTTTCTTGGTTAATGTATTCATGCCAATTTGGCTAAGAAACTCTATATTTACTTTAGTTACTACTTAATAAATGGATCGATTTACTTAAAGCAAACAGTAACAGTTTGGATATTTGTCTTTAGGAGTGCAGTTTTAACCCAAATTATCTACAAAATACTATATTTATATTTATCATAAATATTTATTTTGTTTTTGTGTCTCTCATACTTCCAGAAATACTCCATGAAAAATAAAAACACGAAGCTATTGTCTAAAAATTATGTGCAGCCTTGAATTCTAATAATTATGCAATTTTTATAATATATATACACACACATATATATTTACCTATTTATCTTAGTTCATCTTGTGTTACTAAAAAGGAATATCTGAGGCTGGGTAACTTATAAAGAGAAAGGCTGGTTTGGCTTATGATTCCGAAGTCTCAAAAAGTTCAAGAATGGACAACTGCATCTGGTATGGGCCTCAGGCTTCTTCCACTCATGGTGGAAGATGAAGAAGAGCTGGCTGTGGAGAGATCACATGGGGAGAGACGATGCAAGAGGGAGACGGGGGAGAAGGTGTCAGCCTCTTTTTAACAACTAGCTCCCCTAGGAACTAATAAAGTGATAACTCACTTACCCCAGAGGGAGGACATCAATCTATTCATGAGGGATCTGCCCCCATGACCCATAGACTCCAACGTCCAACTTTGGGTATCAATTTTCAGTATTAAATTTGGAAAAGTCATTCAAACCATAGCCCTGTCTGTCTGTCTGTCTATCTATCTATCTATCTATCTATCTATCTATCTATCTATCATTACCACAGCTGTAACTTAACTCATTCTTCCTCATTATAATTTTTTTTTTTTTTTTTGAGACAGAGTCTTACTTTGTTGCCAGAATGGAGTGCAGTGGCATGATCTCAGCTCACTGCAACCTCTGCCTCCTGGGTTCAATTGATTCCCCTGCCTCAGCCTCCCAACAAAACTTCTTAGGTTTTAAAATTTCCTTAGCATTTATATAGAACAAAATGCCATAGAACAGAATTAACTAACTGTAATTTTAAGATGTTTAAATAATATATGGAGCATAGCTATATGATGTGAATGCCAAATATTACAACTGAAATGTCTTCATGTAGTCATTAAAGCATATGAAATATACATTTATAACTTTTTAAATATTTATTTTGAATGTAATACATGTCCTCTAGATTATGCTGTCATTTACGAAGCCTCAAACTGGAAAGATAGATAAGTTTTTATGGAGCATTTACTGAAGATTCTTGCATAAAGAAAGTGATGTTTGGCCAATTTTCAAAGTGAGACTTAAATCTTGTTTTAATTATGTTAATTGTGCTCAGGTATAATACACAACTTCCTATTGCAAAAGATAAATTGTGTTTAGTTATTGGCATTGTTTTCTTTCTCAGGAGTTTTGAATATGTCTTTAAGATTGCAATAGTAATCAAAGTAGGAACACTTCTTGCTCACTACAGAAAATAAAATTAATGGTGTTGCAATTCTAAGTACTTTCCACTAAAGAAATAGACACATCAAATGGAGGTCATATCATATACAGCTACACTCAGCAATCTCTTTATCTTAAGCAACACCGTGATATTTGGTACTGTGAGGGATAGGATGGCGAAGTAAGGTATTTGATAGCAAATGCATTAAATCAACTATTAGTGTAATCTCTTTGAATATTTTGTATTTAAATATACAAATATTTAGTAATATGAAGTCCACTAGGGGTACTGCCACAGTGATCGTAATGTAAGATTTCACTCAATGTTTCAAAAACAGTTAATAAACATAGCTTTCCATTTTTTAATAGATGAAATTATAGTACTACTGTGTATGTTTTTATTCCCTAGAAATATTGTTTGAAATTCTGCCTTTTTATTCGAAAGAAGTATTGACACAACTTGAAATACATCAAACACGAAGTAATTAAACAATATTTAACTCATTCCAAATGGTTATAAATTGCTTTTATTATTAAAATGCTAATTTTCTAAATGAATTTAATCCAAGTCAAAACTATAAAATCCACAAAATCTGATTCACTAGCAGTTTTTTCATGTTTCAGCAAAGGCTTAAATTATTTAATTATTATACTTAGAAACTAAGGTCATTCTGTGGTTATTTTTAATAGATGCACTTTATAATAAAAAGCATATTTATAAAATTGGATTTTAGTGAAATTTAATCTGATCCATTTTGGTCACAGACTCATGTATCACACAGCACAGAATGAATGTTCAAAAAAACATCATAAATAGATGTCCACCAAGATGGTCAAATAGGAATAGCTCTGGTGCCCAGCTCCCAGCTAGAGTGATGCAGAAGGTGAGTGATCACGGCATTTTCAACTGAGGTACCAGGTTCAACTCATTGGGACTGGTTAGACAGTGAGTACAGCACAAGGAGGGCAAGCTGAAACAGGGTAGGGAGTTGCCTCACCCAAGAAGTACAAGGGTTCCAGAGAACTTCCTCTCCTAGCCAAGGGAAGCCATTAGAGACTTCTCTTGGGACTCTGGCACTCTGGCTCAGATACTGTGCTTTTCCCATGGTCTTTACAACCCATAGACCAGGAGATTCCCTGAGTGCAATCAAATTAGAACTCAGGATTAAAAAAAACTCACGCAAAACCACACAACTACAAGAAAACTGAACGACCTGCTCCTGAATGACTACTAAATAAATAATTAAATGAAGGCAGAAATAAAGATGTTCTTGAAACCAATGAGAACAAAGACACAATATACCAGAATCTCTGGGTCACATTTAAAGCAGTGTGTAGAGGAAAACTTATAGCACTAAATGCCCACGAGACAAATGAGAAAAAATCTAAATTTGACACTCTAACATCAGGATTAAAAGAAATGGAGGAGCAAGATCAAACAAATTCAAAAGCTAAAAGGCAAGATAAGAAATAACTAAGATCAGAGCAGAACTGAAGGAGACAGAGACACAAAAAAAAACACTTCAAAAAATCAATGAAGGCTGAAGCTGGTTTGTTGAAAAGATCAATAAAATAGACTACTAGCCAGACTAATAAAGAAGAAAAGAGAGAAGAATCAAATAGATGCAATAAAAAATAATAAAGGGGATATCACCATAGATCCCACAGAAATATGAATTACCATCAGAGAATACTATAAACACCTCTATGCAAAAAAAAAAAAAAAAAAAAAACCCAGTAAATCTAGAAAAAAGAAACTGATAAACTCCTGGACACTTACACCCTCCCAAGACTAAACCAGGAGGAAGTCAAATCCCTGAATAGACCAATAACAAGGTCTGAAATTGAGGCAGCAATTAATAGCCTACCAACCAAAAAAAAAAATTCAGGACCAGATGGATTCACAGCCAAATCCTATCAGACATATAGTGAGGAGCTGGTACCATTTCTTCTGAAAGTATTCCAAACAATACAAAAAGAGGGAAGCCTCCCTAACTCATTTTATGAGACCAACATCATCCTGATACCAAAACCTAGGAGAGACACAACCCAAAAAGAAAATTTCAGGCCAATATCCATGATGAACATTGAGGCAAAAATCTTCAACTGAATCCAACAGCACATCAAAAAGCTTATCCATCACAATCATGTTGACTTCATCTTGAGAATGCAAGGCTGGTTCAACACCTGCAAATTTATCAATGTAATCCATCACATAAACAGAACCAAAGACAAAAACCACATTATCATCTCAATAGATGCAGAGAAGGCCTTTGACAAAATTCAACAGCTTTTTATGCTAAAAACTCTCAATAAATTAGGTATCAGTGGAATGTATCTTGAAATAATAAGAACTATTGATGACAAACCCACAGCCAATATCATACTGAATGGGCAAAAACTGGAAGCATTCCCTTTGAAAATGGGTAAAAGACAAGGATGCCCTCTCCCACCACTCCTATTCAACATAGTATTGGAAGTTCTGGCCAGAGTAATCAGGCAAGAAACAGAAATAAAGGGTATTCAATTAGGAAAAGAAGTCAAATTATCTCTATTTGCAGATGACATGATTGTCTATTTAGAAGACCCCACTGTCTCAGCCCAAAATCTCCTTAAGCTGATAAGCAACTTCAGCAAAATCTCAGGATACAAAATTAATGTACAAAAATCACAGTCATTTCAATATACCAATAACAGATACACAGAGAGCCAAACCATGACCCATTCACAATTGCTACAAAGATAATAAGTTACCTAGGAATACAACTAACAAGGGATGTGAAGGACCTCTTCAAAGAGAACTACAAACCACTGCTCAAGGAAACAAGAGAGGACATAAACAGATGGAAAAATATTCCATGCTCCTGGTTAGAAAGAATCAATATCATGAAATGGCCATAATGTCCAAAGTAATTTATAGATTCAATGCTATCCCCCATCCAGCTACCATTGACTTTCTTCACAGAATTGGAAAAACTCACCTTAAACTTTATATGGAACCAAAAAAGAGCCCACATAGCCAAGACAATCCTAAGGAAACAAACAAACAAAAAAGCTGGAGGCATCACCCTACCTGACTTCAAACTCTACTGCAAGGCTACAGTAATCAAAACAGACAGCATGGTACTGGTACCAAAACAGAGATACAGACCAATGGAACAGAACAGAGGCCTCAGAAATAATGCCACACATCTACAAATATGTGATCTTTGACAAACTTGACAAAAACAAGCAATGAGGAAAGAATTCCCTATTTAATTAATGGTGGTGGGAAAACTGGCTAGCCATTTGCAAAAAGCTGAAACTGGATCTAATCCTTACACCTTATACAAGTTAACTCCAGATGGATTAAAGATTTAAACATAAGACCTAACACCATAAAAACCCTAAAAGAAAACTGAGGCAATACCATTCAGGACATGGACATGGGCAAGGAGTTCATGACTAAAACATGAACAGTAATGTCAACAAAAGCCAAAATAGAAAAATGGGATCTAAATAAACTAAGGAGCTTCTGCAAAACAAAAGAAACTATCATTAGAGTGAAGTGGCAACCAACAGAATGGAAAAAAATTTTTGCAATCTACCATCTGACAAAGAGCTAATATCCAGAATCTACAAAGAACTTAAACAAATTTACAAGAAAAAAGCAAACAATTCCATCAAAAAGACGGCAAAGGATATGAACAAATACATTCTCAAAATAAGACATTTATGTATCCAACAAACATATTTAAAAAAGCTCATCATCACTGGTCATTAGAGAAATGCAAATCAAAACCATATTGTGATACCATCTCGCACCAATTAGAATGGCAATCATTAAAAACTCAGGAGACAACAGATGCTGGAGAGGATGTGGAGTAATAGGAACACTTTTACACTGTTGGTGGGGGTATAAATTAGCTCAACCATTGTGGAAGACAGTGTAGTGATTCCTCAAAGATCTAGAAATAGAAATACCATTTGACCCAGCAAACCCATTACTAGGTATATAGCCAAAGGATTATAAATTATTCTATTATGAGGACACATGCACATGTATGTTTATTGTGACACTGTTTACAATAGCAAAGACTTGGAACTAACCCAAATGCCCATCAATGATAGACTGGATAAAGAAAATGTGGCACATAAACACTATGGAATACTATGTAGCCATAAAAATGGATGAGTTCACATCCTTTGCAGGGACATGGAAAAGGCTGGAAACCATCATTCTTAGCAAACTGACACAAGAACAGAAAACCAAACACTGCATGTTCTCACTCATAAGTGGGTGTTGAACAATGAGAACACATGGACACAGGGAGGGGAACATCTCACATTGGCGCCTGTCAGGGGGTGGGGGGCTGGGGAAGAATAGGAGGGACTGGAGGAATAGGAGAGGGATAGTATTAAGAGAAATACCTAATGTAGATGACACGGGAATGGATGCAGCAAACCACCATGGCATTTGTATACCTAGTAAGAAACCTGCACATCTTGCACATGTACTCCAGAACTTAAAGTATAATTTTAAAAAATCATGAATAAAATGCTCAGCATTTCTGTCTGGTTGGTAATCTCTTTGTGTACATATTTTTATAAAAAAAACATTATTTTTATTAACATGTGTTAATAGAAACCACTCTACTTTTTGGCATAATGATAATTATATTTTGAGGTACTATATAATTGATGAATTAGTCATTTTTGTTGCTTATTGTTCATTCCTCCTCTACTAGAATGGAAATTCCATGAATGCAGAGATTACTATCATTCACTGACATATCCCACATATCTAAAATAAAGCCTGGTATATAGTAGATAATAAATATTGAATAAAATAGCTTGAATGAAATACTATAAGTGGCTTTATTCTGAAAATATTTTCAAACTTTCTTGCAATAGATGATTTTTAAGTGCTATAGCTTAGTATTTGATATCAGTAGAACAAAAAATTGAATAGATCAAAATCATTGAAGAAAAAATTAAAATGTTTTTATCTTCTATTAAAAATAATAACAGAAAAATGTGGTAACTTTGATATATTTATTTCATGCTGCCCTAAAACCTTCACTTAGCCAATAGAGAATGAATAATAATAACAACAGTTTCAACAATAATCATAATAGCAATAATAATTTAAAAATACGAACCTATCCAAGCAGAGAAAATGGAGAAAAATTAGTAGTAGTGAAGAGATGGCTACATTTTGGAACTAACATCTATGAGTGAAAAATTAGGAAAGACGATTGCCTAGAATGCAGATATCTCAAAAATTCTATGTAGCCTAGCAAAAATTTCTATGAAGAAGTGCCACTAGTCAGGTATGGTGGCATGTGCCTGTGGTCTCAGCTACTCGGGAAACTGAGGTAGGGGATTGCTTGAACTCAGGAGGCAGAGGTTGCAGTGAGCCAAGATTGCACCACTGCACTCCAACTTGGGTGACAGAACAAGAAATTGTCTCAAAAAAATTTAAAAAATGTTTAAATTAAAATGAATAAATAAAGTAGTGCCATGGGGAGGTGATAAAAATAGAAAAAAAAATGTTTAAAGAAACTAGACTTTTCTATACATGTTCTTAATTAATATAATATTACCTGGCTATTACCTCTCTGAAATCAGACAGCTGAAGGTTGTTATGTTAAAAAATATCTTATGTCCTATAAGAAGAGTTCTTTAAGACAGCAAGCACAGCTGAGTAACATACAGAAATCAAGGAATTTAAGGATAAAAATTCTACATACTAACTGGAGAGACTTTAGCCATCACCTGTTACTGCTAGGTTCCTACAAGAACAGCGGCAGTGGTATATCCCTCAGAAAGAGATTGGAACATTGCAATTGTAGATACTGACATTTGCATGCCATCTCTCAAAGTAGTCAATACTTACAATTCATTCAGGAGTTAAAATAAGTAAAACAGAAATACATGATATAAGATGGATGAAATGTTATAAGCATTATGTCGAGATAAAAATGTTTCAGTATATATTAAATTTACAAACATTTTCCTCATATAAAACAATAAAATATATTTAAGGAATAGGCATACGTATATGAATGTATAAAAACATAAATGGGAATGTATCACACCATCATAATAAGAGGCTATCGCTAGGAGGGTATCTCTACTAGGAAAGAATGGAATGTATAAGTCTTATCTGTACCATTTTGTTAAAAAAGAAAACTAAAGCAAACCTAGGAAAAATTATTTTGTATTTTAGGATTTTTAAAAAATATATAAAAAATAATTTTAAAAATAAAGATATTTCTTCTGCCTAAGGATAGAATAAATAACAGCATCTGGTTATTTCAGGACACTAAATTGCTGAAAGAGAAATGGGTGCTAGGTAAACATAGGACACCAAAAGGCCATTTCCTGAAGCATTTGCAATGAGGGCTGAGCAAGATGACAATGTCCTCCTTCATGACACCAGAAATCCAAGAATGGTATCTTTTATATTACTTAAAAGTATCAAGATCAGGATATCAAGAACATGGGAAGGTATTGAGAGCACTAAAGCATCAACATAGAGTTTTACACAAGTAGATAAAAAGACCAAGTGACACTGATAATAAAACAGTGAGGAAGAATTTAAGCAAAAGGAAGAAAATGCTAACTCTGATTTGATGCCTAACTGAATATAACTGTTAAATTAAGTTTAACTAAATCTGCCTTCTTATATATTTTTAATTCAACCTAATGATTTATTTGTACACAGTGAACTTGATCTAACTGGATGTGTAATCTATTTTTGTGCCAATCACTGAGTTTTAGCCAATCAAAGATGGCAAACTATTAAAACTGTATTAAAATAAGACAAAATCCAAATTGTTATTGATCTGGCTGTTTGAATACCTCACTTCTGTTTTCTCCATGTCACATTCCTTTCTCTATCCATGAATCTTCTTTGACCAAGAGATAGCACTGGACTGTCTCTGAACCTATTTTAGCTCAGGAACTGCCCAATTCGTGAATCGTCCTTTGCTTGATTAAATTCTGTTAAATTTAAGGTTTTTCTTTTAACCCAACTCTATATAGGCTAAAGTCTGGGTGGCTCAGTACAGCAAAGCAAAAAGGAAAGTCATATTTCTGGTTGCCCATAGCACATCAATTGCATGAAAATAAGAAAATTCAAATAGCAGTTGAATGCAGTTCTTTCTTGTGTATTCTTTTCATTCAGTAACAAAGAACCTAACCATTAGACTTGATAAGAAGATAGTTCAGAAAGAGGCATATAAAGAAATGGGTACAGTTCAGAAACTACAATAGAACAGTGGCTTTTGTACTGTTCTAAGGAACAATGACATTCTGTAGAGGTATTGCAGGATCAGTCAAGTTATATGAAAAGAAAACTGGGAAAGTGTTATTCAAGCTGCTTCTCCTGTGTTCATCAGAAAAACTACATTTTTGTTTGTTTTACGTATTGGATACACACACACACACACACACACACATAAAATGTTTGTAGGTAAAAGACTATAATTGACTAAAGGACACATAATAGGATAGCTTTATAAGTGTGTCTGACTTCAACATTTCTTAAAAAGATTTTAAAGAGAGATTAGCATCATTTTTTAAAATAAATACTAGTGATATTTTAAAAGATACAAGATTTTTATGAAAGTCTTATGGACATTGCATTTAACTAATCCAGCCCAAATTGATTATTAATTCCACATAAAGTGAAATTCTGCTTCTAGTATCTAGATCATCAATCTTTTTAAAAAAATGAATTTGCATAACATATAATAACTTTGAAATAGTAGCAATTTAAACAATATGGTGAAAATTCAGAGTGTCTCAATGATGGCCAATGAGTTTGAAAACGCACATAGATGATTGAGAGAGATATGATAAATATGAAAATACAGAGATTTAGAGGTAAATATTTTTAGTCTTTTCTAATTTTACACATTGTCCTGATATTACTTTTTAAATTAAAACATGTCTTGGATACCAGATATGAAGAGGGGACACCAATATAGATTCTATGATATCAAAAGAATAAAGAAATAATATAAACAACTTTATAGTCACACATTTAATAACCTAGATTAAATTTTAAAAAAAAATCATTCTCAGCAAACTGACACAAGAACAGAAAACCAAACACTGCATGTTCTCACTTATAAGTAGGTGCTGAACAATGAGAATACATGAACACAGGGAGGCGAATATCACACACCAGGACCAGTCAGGGGTCGGGGGCCTAAAGGAAGGATAGCAGGGGGTGGGGGATAAGGAAGGGATAGCATTAGCAGACATACCTAATGTAGATGACAGGATGATGGATGCAGCAGACCACCATAGCACATATATACCTATGATACTTATGTAACAAACCTGCATGTTCTGCACATGTACCCCAGAATTTAAAGTATAATTTTAAAAAATTTTCTGAAAAACACAATTTGTGAAAATTCACACAAGAAGAGACAGCCAGTCAGAATAATGCGTATCTATTATAAAGAAATATTATCAATAATTAACAACCTTCTTAAATAGAAAGTACCAATCCCAGATGGGTCCACTGGCAAAATATACCAAACATTTATGAAAAATATTATAACAACTACTTACAATCTTTTTTAGAGACATAATCAGAGGGAATACTCCCTAACTCATTCAATGAGGCTAATATTAAAACAGCACAATAATATTACAATAAACAAAAACTACATACCAATGTCTCACATGAGTGTATATGCAAAAATCCTCAACAAAATATAAGCAAACTCAATCCAACAGTGCATAAAAAGAACAATACAGTATGGCCAAGTGAGATTTATTCCATGAATGCAAGACTGGATCAGCACTTGAAAAATCACTTAATGCAATCATTAACATGAATAGGTTAAAGAAGAAAAATCACAGGACCATATCAATTCTTGTAGAAAAGCATTTGGCAAAACTCAATATTCATCTGTAATAAAATACTCAGTAGGCCAAGAAGAAAAGAGACTTTCTCAACTTGATAAAGAATATGTATAAAAACCTGCAGCTAACATATTTAATGAAATAGATGCTTTCCTCCTGAGATCAAGAACAAAGCAAGAAAATCCCCTCTCATCACTGCTTTCCAACATCAAACTTGCAGTACTAGAAATCACAAGAAGATAAGGAAATAAAGGGTATTTAAATTTGGAAGAAAGAAATAAAGCTGCCTTTTTTGGTAGATGACATAATTATCTAAGTCAGAAACCTGAAAAAATTAACAAAAAAAACCTCTTGAAACTCAAGAGGTAATATAGCAGGGTTGCAGGACACAAGTTTAATACACAAAATTCAATCACATTCTTATATACCAGAAATGAAAAAGTAGAAATGGAATTAAAAACACAGTATCATTGACATAAGTATCCCCAAAATGCAATACTTAGGTATAAATTTAAAAATATATACAAAACGTATATGAGAAAAACTGTGAAATGCTGATAAAAGACATGAAAGAGCTAAAGTCACTGAGGAATATTCCATGTTCATAGATAGAAAAATTGCAATATTGTCTAGATGTCAGTTTTTTTTTTTTAACTTATGTATAGATTCAGTGCAATCTCAGTCAAAATTCCAGGAAGCTATTTTGTAAACATTGTCAAACTATTCCTAAAGTTTGTATGGAGAGGCAAAAGACACAGAATAGCCAAAATATTGAAAAAGAACAAAGTTGAAGAACAGACATAATCCAATGTCAAGACTTATCATAAAGCTATGGTAGTGAAGACACTATAGTTTTGACAAAAGAATAGACAAATGCATTGTTGCAAAAGAATAGAGAACCCAGAAATAGACTTATGAAAATATTGCCAATTGATCTTTGACAAATGGAGTAAAGCAAAACAATGCAGCAAAAATTGTCTTTTCAACAAAATGGTGCTGAAACAATTAGATATCTACATAAAAATTAAACATAGACACAGACTTCATACTCTCCACAAAAGTTAACTTGAAACACATCATGTAAAATGCAAAACAATGAAACTCCTACAAGATAACACAAATCTAGATGACTCAATATGGCAATGATTTTTTAGATACAAAACAAAACACACAAGTTACAAAAAAAATCATTTGTAATCTAGAATCCCTTAAAAATCAAGATTTTCTGTTTAAGGAATGAGAAGGCAATTCATAGATGGGAAGAAAATGTTTGCAAAATACATATCGGAAAAAGGACTGTTACCCAAAATACACAAAGAACTCTTAAAACTCAACAATAAGAAAACAGACAACCCAACTAAAAAATATTGAGTGAAATCTCTAACAGCACACCAAAGGATATCTACAGATGAAGAATAAGTATATAAAAAGACATTCAGTATCATATGTTATTAGTGGTTGGGGTTCTACCATCTTATTTTTCTGCCACCTGAGATTGTTGCTTCTGTTTGTAAGTCTCCATTAAAGGTTTATTTCTGAGAAACTGAATTTGTCAGCCTCTTTCTTCAGCCTCTCAGCTTTCTTGGACCTTGAAGACAAGTGTGCCTCTTCCTCTTCAATGCTACTGTCCCATGGAAGATTTGGTCAGTTACATTAAAGTATTTGTGAACGACAAGCCTTGACTTTTTATTTGACAGTGCTGTTTCCCTAACTGATCACTGGGCTGACATAGCTTGCAGCAAAGCTGACATGCAGATGGAATTAAGCTTTTGAAATCAACCCAGTAGTCCCATAGACTGTTCTTTTGGATAAATGTAGAAATTGACTTTTCTAGTCTTAAAGCTTGAAACTTATATTTGTTATATCTGAGTTCCTTCGTCCAGAAAGGACTTCAGGCTTCTTAAAAACAAAAAAAGTATCAAAGAACTGAAACTCGCCAGATCACCATATCAGACAATAAGACTTTGGACCCCTAATACATCATGATTGCTCCTTTAACCTCTCCCTAGTTTTCTAATAAAGCAAGGGGGAACACTGTTACATTTCTCTTTTGCTACATAAACTCCTGGTTCTAATTTTTCAGAGAGATGGATTTGAGACTGGCCTCCCATCTCCTTGGCTGCAGCACCCAAGTAAAGCCTTCCTCCTTGACAATACTTGCCATCTCAGTGATTGGCTTTCTGTACTGTGAGCAGCGGTACCTTGACTGAACCCCTGGTGTTTTGGTTACGCTTTGACCAGCCCGGGTTCTCATTTCTAGCTGCATACCTTTGCCCCTCTCTCCCTGCTGTAGGTGCAGAGGCCCTCGTATTATTTCTAACCAAAGAACTGTAGAATAAATTTAGGTACACTCAGGTGGCATTAGCATTTTAGTCTTATTTTCTAATTGGGAAGTGAAAGGCTTTGTTATGTATGAAAGATACAAATGAGATGGAAAGATTTTCCTGAGGAAAGAGTAGAAAATTGCTATTGAATGTACAAAACAGAAGCATCTTCCTTCTTTGAGGTGAACACTGAGCATATGCATTGGTCTTGCCAGGAGTTCTTTTAAGATTCCTTGGAAATAGCTTGTGTTTGGGCAAAACACTTTTATCCCTACTTTTCCTCAGAGGAAGGTGGGGTTGAGAAAAATGGGTAGAAAGGGAGAAAGCAAGGAGGACTTTTTAGCAAGTCCTGTTGATTCTTCCTCCTCCCTGTCTCTCATGAGATTCATAGAGATGAAAAAAGACCTGAGAGACATATGAACTAAATGCCACATATGGATTTTTATTCTGATCTGAACACAGCAGCTGGAACACTTTGGGGAAAGTAAACTTTGGACTGTGTATTAGATAATATTAAGGAATTATAGTAAATTTCATTGAAAGTGATCAAAGGACTATGGTTGTGATAAAACAAGTAAGTTCTTACATATTAGAAGTTAACAGGAAATTAGGTAAGATAAAATAATGTTGTCTATGATTTGCTCCAAAATAGGAAAAATAAAGTGGAGAACAGTTAAAACAAGAACAGCCAAATATTGACAATAATTGAAGATGAGTGATAGATACATGGGAGTTTATTATATTATTCATTCTATTTTACTTCTTTCTGTAATAAAAAGTTTTAATAATTAGAAAAATCATACACTGTTAAAGAACTGCAAGACAACAGCGAGAGAGCACTACATACCATTAGAAGAGACAAAATTTAAAGTGCTGACACCACCAAATGCTGACAAGAACTGGGAGCAACAGGAGTTCGAATTCATTGTTGCTGGGAAAGCAAACTGGTAAAACTATCTTGGAAGATAGTTTGCCAGTTTCTTACAAAACTAAACGTACTTTTACCATACAATTCAATAATCACACTTTTTGGAATTTACACAAATTATTTGAAAAAGTGTGTTCATACAAAACTCTGCACGTGGGTGTTTACAGCATCTTTATTCATGACTGAATAAGCTTGGAAGCAACAGAGACACCCCTCAATTAGTAAATGGACAAGTAAGTTGTACTACATCAAGACAATGGAATACTATTCAATACTAATGAAAAAATTAGCTATCAAGGCATAAAAAGACATTGAGGACATTTAAGTTAAAGAAGTCTTTCTGGAAAGGAATATTGTATGATTCCAACCATGTGACATTCTGGAAAAGAAAAAGAAAAACTATGAACACAGTAAAAGGATTAGTGGTTGCCAGAAATTCTGAGTATGAATAAGGATAGGCAGAGCACAGAGGGTTTTTAGGGCGGTCCAACTATTTTATGTGATACTGTAATAATAGATAGGTGTCCTTATGCATTTGCCAAGAAACATGGCTGTACAACACTAAGATTGAACCCTAATGTCAACTATGGGCTTGAGTGATAATGATAAGTCACTGCAGTTTCACTGTTTGGGACAAATTTACCATTATGCTACAGGATGCTGGCAATGGAAGAGGATATGCATGTATATGGCTGGGGATTTGTGGAAACTCTGGATTTTTGTGTTCAATTTTACTGTGAACCTAAAACTGCTCTAAAAGATAAAGTTTATTGAAAATATCCTGAAGACTATTTTCATTAATTTCAAAATGTTAACAAGTATGGTCAAAATTACTTGCATAATTAAAATAAATCTTACATTCTCATTCCCTTTGATGGATCCTCCAGATACTCTAATATCTCCTCTTGCCGAGCCACTGTCTCTCCCTCCCTGTTTCCATCTTCACCTTCCTTTTATTTTTTTCTCCTTCATTTCCTACCTCTCACCAGTCCTTCCTTTGGATTCTTATGCTGTGAACAGTAGCGACATTTTTTTTTAATTGCCTTAAGTATTGTGGGCATATGACACAAATTTATGGTGGACTTAGGGCAGCAGAGCACAGTGCCTCTGCAGTCACAGGACTGGGTCTTAGTTCTGGCCTCAGGCAGGACTGGGTCTTAGTTCAGAAAACCATTGTCAGATGAAACCAAGTGTCTGGTTCTGTGATAGCCCATCTGGTGACTCAACTTCTTATTGTCTCTAACTGCTCCTATAACCATATGGCCTATGACTTCTCTTTGCCTGCCTCACATTTAGACTAGTTTTAATAAAGTCCATTTGACTCTACTCATTACCATGAAAATAAAGCTTGCCTTTGGGCAAATACACCGCAAATGAGCTCCTGTGCTAGCCAAATAATATGTAAAAGCTCTACCAAATGGTGTCTTTTCTTGGTCTATTAACCAATTACACAAATACTCTTCCTCTAACAGCCTTGAAGGACATTCAATCTAGATCCAAATTCTATGAAATTCATATATATTAGTTTACCACTCTACTTCAATTATCTGCTAAAGCCTGTAAATTCTCCATGTGAGGAGTTTTCTTGTTTTAAACTATGAGAGAAAACCACTCAATAGATGAGGCACCTTGGTAATATGTGGTAGTAGTGACAAAGGCCGTCTATAGAGGAAAATCATCAATTTTTAAAATTAGTTTGGATTTTCTATGAAAAATAGAAAAAATAGTTTATGTGATTTAAAATTGCTATTAAATACTTGTCATACATTCTTTTTTTTAAAAAAATGTTCTTTTTAGGCAGCTAAGTATTGCATGTGTTGGCAAGTATTTAATTTATTGGTAAAGATACATATATATTTGTACTTATTTGTGTCTGTGTAGTGTGTGCACTTGTATGTGTATGCATAAAAGAAAACTAATGACTAAATATTAAACTTGATTACATTCACTGCCATCCCTGAGAAGGAATGATGTCTTATTTGTGTCATGTACTGCACCATAGCACACACTTAGTACTCAGCAAGTTAAATAATAACAATTGTGTAATAAAAATGGTCACAGAGAAGAGACTAGTAGCAGGAGAATGAAGTCCAGTAATAATAAATGATTCAATACTAGTCTCCAGAAAAACATGTAATTTTTTTATCTCTTTTACCCCCAAGAGACTCTTAAAATTAACCAGATGAAGTTTGACTCACAGACTTCTAAGTATTTATAAATGCAAGAATTTATAGTCTAAGTTTTTGTAAGTAATGGGTCAGTGCACATCTGGGAGAAAAGCATAAAAGAACAGTCAGATTGAGGTGTTTTATTTTTCATTCAATCTCTTTTATTTGTACATTTATTAAATCTGCAGTGGGTGGCTAACTCATACTGTGGATGTCTCCAAGCCTTCAGGAGAGTGTTCATCCAAGAGACAGTGAGAGCCCCTGAGGGTGTATTTGGCAGAGACTGACAAAGAGATGAAAACATTTGAAAACATGCTATCTTCTTCTCACATTAGTCTTTACATTGTGTAACAGCTGTGGGTGAGTCTTTTTTCCTGCTACTCAATGTCCTTTTCTCCCAAGCCGAGTGTGATTTTCAATACAACACACACTATGAATAGACATAGGGCATCACCTAAATTCAGCTGAACAGTCTGTAGTCAATGATGGTTTAATAGTAACCTAAACACTCTCTGGCCAAACTGGGGAGGGGTGGGAAGGGGAGGGTAAGGAAGGAAGGAAACAGAGAAACAAGGAAGGAAGGAAGGAAGGAAGGAAGGGAGGGAGGGAAGGAGGAAGGGAGGGAAGGAGGAAGGGAGGAAGGGAGGAAGGGAGGGAGGGAAGAAGGAAAGAAGGGAGGGAAGAAGGGAGGGAGAGAGGGAGGATTACAGTTACACTAGAGATTTCAGGGCTTGATTTCACTTACATTGGGTTGGGGTGGGGTGAGGGAAGCTAAGGAGAATTCCCAGTTTGCCTGGGAAATTATAGAAACTTAAATGTTGCAGAGAAAAAGGGCATGCCTTATAGGAGCCTTGACCAAAAATACAAAAGTCGATGTGCATGTAATATAAACTACAGATAAGGCAGGTGAATTAAGAGACTGGATATATGAGGATGTGCAACAGCAAATGAGTCTGGAAAAAAAAAAAAAAAAAACTGCCTCAGGCCAAATTATTAAAGGTCCTGAATGCAAGGCTCAGGAGTTCATAATTTGCTGTCTTATAAATAGAGTGTCATCAATAAAGCAGGCCACTATTACAATCATACATGAGTTTTGCAAATTTATTTATGAACAAATATAAAAGAGAAATGGAAAGCAGAAGAAGCGGAAACTAAGGAAGTGTGGGACAAGGAGGCCTGAGGTGTGTTCTGGAAGTGAGGATGGAGGTGAAAGAGTGGAACTGACAGAATTTTAAAGTTTTAAGTTGAAAGGTAAGAAAGTATAAAAAGCCAGAGATGAGTTCAAGTTTTTAGAAACTGTGTGTGAAAGCATTCACTGACATAGATAAGACAAACTAAAAATAGGAAGAGAATAATAGGGAGTTTACTTATTAGACCTTTTCAGATTTCATTGCAACACACTGAAATAACTGAAATCCCTGAAGATATAAAGAACAGGAACCATATTAGCAGGACCAAGAGAAAAATGGAAACTGATGATCTTCTCATAAAGAAGGTAAAAAGTGTCCTTTATTCCCTACATTAATGCGCCTCCATAATGAGATTTAGCTTGTCAGTAACACTCCTTTGATTCTTTCCATTGCTACCAGTTTAATAGACTCTGCTCTAATTACCTTCCTTCATGTATTTTCACTTGATGTGTACTGTAATTTAAGAATAAAAATGAAGAAAATATACTTAGGATATGAAAATCAACTAAGAAGATGCAATCAAAAGATTCCAAGTTAACAGGACTTTCAAATAAAAGTGTGAGGTAGTTTTATTTCCCTTATTTTAGCTAAGGAGATTTAACCTCCTTGGCTTTGTATAACAGCTATAAGAACTTGAGCTGACACATATGTGTTGATTTACTTATTTAATTAATAAGTTAAGTGGATCAGCTCTGCAGATGCTAAAAGAATTGCACAATGCATGTTGTACCTTGAAAATGTAGACAGTTAAATCCTACATTTCAAAATATGGTAGACAGAATAATGGCCCTCCAAAATTTGTTCACGTCTTAATTCCCAGAATTTATGAATCTTTATGTCATATGACAAGAAAGAATTAAGGTTGCAGGTGGATTTAAGTTTGCTAATCATCTGACCTTGCTATGAGATTATCCTACATTATCCAGGAAGATACAATGTAATCACAAGGGGCCATATACCAAAGAGGAATTTAGGGGGGTCAGTGTCAGAGTAGAACTCAGCCAACCATTACTGGCTTTTACAATGGAAGAGAACCACAAGCAATCAAATGCAAGCAACTCTTAAGACCTGAAAGAAATAAAAACAAAATTTTAAAAACTGATTTGAGTCTAGTCTCCAAAGAGGAATATAGCCCTACTATTCCCTTGATGTTAGCCCACTAAGACTCATTTAAACTTCTGACCTCCAGAAGAAGGTTAGTAACTTATTGTATATAAAGCTACTTCATTTATGGTAATTTGTTACAGCAGCAATTAAAAAAACTAATATACAAAACATTTACATATGATAAAATTTTGTTTCTTTTAAATGTCTCAATTGGAAACTGAAATATTATAAATCAGCAAATGACTTTAAGATATTATTCAAGAGCATTAAGTTATTTAACAAAATTTCTGCATCACAAATGACGAGCTGTTTATCTAAGTTAAATTTTAATGGTAATCAAAATAGCATGGTACTGGTACTAAAACAGAGATATAGACCAATGGAACAGAACAGAGCCCTCAGAAGTAATACCACACATCAACAATCATCTGATCTTTGACAACCCTGATAAAAACAAACAATGGGGAAAGAATTCCATATTTAATAAATGGTACTGGGAAAACTGGCTAGCCATATGCAGAAAGCTGAAACTGGACCCCTTCCTTATACATTATACAAAAATCAACTTCAGATGGATTAAAGATTTAAACATAAGACCTAACACCATAAAAACCCTAGAAGAAAATCTAGGCAATATCATTCAGGACATAGGCATAGGCAAGGACTTTATGACTAAGACACCAAAAACAAGGGCAATAAGAGTCAAAATAGAAAAATTGGATATAATTAAACTTAAGAGTTTCTGCACAGCAAAGAAACTATCATTAGAGTGAACTGGCAACCAACAGAATGGGGAAAAGGTTTTGCAGCCTACCCATCTGACAAAGGGCTAATATTCAGAATCTATAAAGAACTTAAACATATTTACAGGAAGAAAACAAACACTTCCATCAAAAAGTGGGTGAAGAATATGAACAGACACTTCTCAAAAGAAGACATTTATGCAGCCAACAAATATATTTTAAAAAGTTCATCTTCATTAGAGAAATGTAAATTAAATTAGAGAAATGTAAATGAAAAGCACATTGAGATACCACCTCATGCCAATTAGAATGGTGATCATTAAAAAATCTGGAGACAACAGATGCTGGAGAGGATGTGGAGAAATATAAATGCTTTTACACTGTTGGTGGGAGGGTAAATTAGTTCAACCATTGTGGAATACAGTTTGGCGATTTCTCAAGGATCTAGAAATGGAAATATCATTTGATCCAGCAATCCCATCACTGGATATATACCCAAAGGATTATAAATCATTATGTTATAAAGACACATGTACACATATGTTTATTGAGTCACTGTTCACAATAGCAAAGACTTGGGACCAACCCAAATGTCCATCAAATATAGACTAGATAAAGAAAATGTGCCACATATACACCATGGAATACTATGCAGCCATAAGAAAGGATGAGTTCATGTCCTTTGCAGGGACATGGGTGAAGCTGGAAACCATCATTCTCAGCAAACTGACACAGGAATAGAAAACCAAATACTGCATGTTCTCTCTCATAAGTGGGTGTTGAACAATGAGAACACATGGACATAGGGAAGGGAACATCACACACTGGGGCCTGTCAGGGAGTGGGGGCTATGTGAAGAATAGCAGTGGGTGGAGGATTGGGCAGTGATAGCATTAGGAGAAATACCTAATGTAGATGATGGGGTGATGGATGGAGTAAACCACCAATGACAAGTGTATACCTATGTTACAAACCTGCATGTTCTGCACATGTACCCCAGAACTTAAAAGTATAATAAACAATTTTTTTTTTTTTAAAGTAAAGGGCCACAACTGAAGATGATTTCCTCTTCAGGTTACTCAGCGGCAGCAAGAGTTCATGATGCACAATAGTATTTAAAAGGGATCGAAAAAGTTAGCCAGTCTAGAAAAGACATTACTTGTCAAATAAAAGGACTCTTCAATCACTGAAATTAAACTTTGACTTGGAAAATTTTTTATCTGGGGCTAACCAAAATAATCCCTTTAAAACGTGAATATAACAATAACAAATATTGAAGATTGCCACTGTTTTATTGAGTACAAACTTATAATTGTAGAAAATATTGGAATTATTTGGAAATGATTTAATGTTAAATCAAAATTTCAGTCACTCCTGATTTTACTGTTTAATTTTTCATACCTTAACTTTTTAAACTGATTATATATATATATATATATATATATATATATATATATATATGTCTCAAAAGTATCTCTATATATATGGCTAAAGGTCAATAGATACTTTTGAATAACACCATGTAAAGCTTATTGAACCTGGGGATTATTTTAAGTAAGAGTTCATAACAGAAGTGGAAAATTTGTAAATTGATTATTCCCTATAAATAGATATTTACAGGAAAAAGCCATCTGCAGACCAAAAAATAAAAAGTTTTGGACTACAAAGGGTCAATATCTGACCTTTCCTACACTGACAAGACTCCAAAGAATCAATATTTTTCATTTTCTTTATCTGGAAGGAAAGCACTAAGTACAGAGACATACTGTCAGGATCTATTATTGAGGTTGCTTTCCTAAAGTACACTTAGATATTTATAATTTAAAAAGCACCCTCAACTTTTTAAGAAATATTTCTCTTTTAAAAGTAAGAAAAGTAAGATCATAAAAACCATTAGATTTTTAGATAAAATAAGAACCCTACTAAGACTGTGGAATATATATACTAAGAATTGTTCTAAGAAACCTTATATAAATATTATATTCAGTTGCTGCTGAATAAGAAATGCATTTTTTGTAAGCATGCTCTTAGATATACAAGAAAAATTAGACTTAACCCACAAATATAGCCATGTTTTAGAAAGAAATTTCCCCTAATTTTATATATATTTAGCTATCCTTCTCACAATATAATCTTTCCAAATTAAACAGTGGACAAATGTTGATCAACATGGAAAAATTAAATGATTGGCCCAAGTATTTACAATGGAATGCTATGAAAATTTTATTCCCATATTTATGTCAATTAACTAGTATTGAAGAATCACATAACATGATGTGATATTAAAGATATGGTACAAAATAATAAAGACATGATGATTGCATTTTGTCTATATGTGTGCATAGATTTATGTGTACAGATTTTCGTGTATGGTGCTATAGGTATGTTCCAAGCATTTACTTTTTGTACCTTAGATTGTGCTATACCAATTTTAATTTTGTTTAACAATTGTTACATTCCAAATTTGCTATAATCAATATCTATTAGTTTGACATTTTAAAAACTTAGGCAAGTGACGATGGCTCACATCTGAAATCCCAGCACTTTGGGAGGCCAAGTGGGAGGATAATGAGGTTCAGGTTCGAGACCATCCCAGCCTACATAGTGAAACCCTATCTCTACTAAAAGTACAAAAATTAGCCAAGCATGGTGGCATGCACCTGTAGTCTCAGCTACTCAGGAGGGAGATGCAGGAGAATTGCTTGAACCCAGCAGGCAGAGTGAGCTGAGATTACACTACTGCCCTCCAGCTGGGCAACACAATGAGACTCCATCTCAAAAAAAAAAAAAAAAAAAAAAAAAAGAAACTATAAATTTTCAAGAGAAATGGATCTAGATAGATTTCAGGAAAAGAAAAAAAGGTCAATTATGATTAAGTTATGATAACAAAGAATAGTATTCAAACTTTATTTTGGCCATATTTTCTGAAGAGTGTAATTTATTACTGTGTATTATTAACATAAGCCTTTTCTGGATTTGGCAGCATTCACGGATACATTTTCATATCTCCTTTCTATTCTACATTAAACTTATTGCTGTTAACATGGATTCATTATCTGCCTTTTCCACACCAAAGCCATGAAGTGTTCAATTGAGAACCAGATCAATTATTATTTTTATATAATACTGTGGAATATTTTTGACATATCTTGAATTGTATATTCTTTGTAACTTGCTAATTTTTAAACATTCAGGAAATACTGATTATCTTCTTTTTTAACCATTATCCTATTTGTTTTGGCTTAGATAAAATTATTAAGCACAAATTAGGGAACAGAATTCATCAATTTTAATCTCCCCCTCACCAAATTTCAGAATAATAATTCCTACTAGCACAAACCAAGGGGCTCCTAACATCTCACTCTTCATCAGAGTCCAAACCTCAACAGCTGCCATTGTCTTTTCTTTTCCCATCCTTGCAATAAGGGAGAGGTCGAAAAAAAGGAAGAAAAAGGGGAAGAATGAAGAGAAAAAGAGAAAGAAAAAGAAGCAACCATTTAATGAAACCTGCTTGGCATTACATTTGGCTGTTTATGAAAATCATTTTGTTCAATCCACATAATAATCTTGTGAAGATTCTATTAGTTGCTGTGTTTTAAAGGTGAGAACATCAACAGTGAGAGAGGCTTGAATAACTTGATAAAGGTCACACATGATATCAGGTAAAGCTATAATCAAAGCCCGGGCTTCCTGACTTCTGAGTGCTTCTCATTTTATTGCCTTAAATGTTTCCTTGTCTACCCCTTCATTCCCTCTCTTTCTCTCCTCCTTATGCCCCACATTCAGTAATGTAAGTGCCTTCAGGGGAGGAACATGGTCACAGGTTCCACAAGTCTACAAAGTGATGGATATTTTCCCAACTATTCTAGATTTCCATTTCACATAGATGGTAATTGGGTTTTCTTGTTGTAGTTGCCAGACCATGAGAATTAGTGCATATTTTTTGCACATTTCAAACAAAATAAAATGTTGAAATATTCATTTTTTGAACTCATATTTATACGTTTTTTATGTTGTTATATTTACAAATAAACCCACCAAGGTTAAGCAGAAAATTTAAATACCACTTGAATATCAAGATAAAATAGACGATTGAGAAAATTGCCTATGTAATTTATGTAAAAAATAAAAATTATTTTGTCTTTCTGGAATCAAGTTTGAGAGATATCTTGATTAAAGTAATCACTTATTTACATAATTCTCTAAATTCTGCATTTTAATGTGTAGAATTTTTAAAATCCAAGGTACTTATGAAAAAGAAATAAATGTTCAAGATAAAATTAATATGATATAAAGTCATTATATAGATAAATTGGCTGAAACATTTTTGTTGAATTATTTGATTAATATTATAGGAATTATATTAAACAATCAATAAAACTGATAACATTTTACATTATGCAAATATTGTATATGTTAAATATTCAAGAAAAATACATGAATAGCTTACATTAATTTAATTAAATGCTTAAATTTATTGGCTTATAAAAAGTTATAGAGTTTTGATTGTATCTATTTAAATATGTTATTTTCACACACCAGCCATACCCTGTTATGAAATTTAGACAAGCTAATTCTAGAGACTATGAGGAAAATGACTACATGGTATGCCTTAGAACTTTTGGAGTCACCAAATTTTTTTGAAGAAAATTATAACATTGTAATATACAATATTACAACAAAATCTTATTTAACAAAGAATGCAGTAGACATTGAGCTCTAGTCAGTGGTTATAATAATGAAGTGACTATTATAATTGATGTTAAATCAAAGACCAATGCATATCCTTTTTCTGTACATTAGACTCATTTATTAAAATTAAAATTACATGTTGGCAGAGCTTCCTTTTATAAAATTCAAATTTTATTCCCAAAATTATTTATTAAATAAAATTAACATTTACAATAAAATTTGATCAAGACATTTTAGTTTCTAATTAATAATGTAGAAAGCATGAAACACTATTCTGACATGCTAATCTTTTTTGGTTCAGTTAATTCATAAAATGATATAGAAAGTTTAGGTTTGTTTGCTATCTACTTATGTCAGAATTTTTATTTAGACCTAATACTAATATTGAATAAAAGAAATGGAAACCATGAAACAAATCTATAACTAGCTGACTTGATGTATTACTATATAATTATTTAATCATCATACGAGTATGCTATGATTGTTTTTATTAAGTTAATTTACAGAATTATAAAAATCAATATGTTTAGAGTACACAGTAATCAAAATACAAAACATTAATTCAAGGAAGAAAAATTCAATCTATATGTAATCAGAGTAAAAACTCAAACAGGTTCTCTTTGTAATATATGATATTAGGTGCAAAAGTAGAAACTAAAACATTTATTAATCAATATAAATATTTGTTCAGTCGGGTTCTCTGATATTTTCTACTTTTTAAAAAAAAAAAAAATTTGTCTTTTGGGTTTCTTGTGCTTTTTGTTTTGTTTTTGAGTACAAGATAATTACTTTCACAAATTTAATGCAAATGACATAAATTGCTCTAATGTTATGCAAGAATGTCAAAATAATCCTTAATAAGCTTGAAAAATAAGAAGCAACTATAGAAAGGGAACAACTTGAATATGTTAACAAATTAAGTAAATTCTCCTAAGACCAATAACAAAATGTGAGGTTTATATCTAATAACATCTTTAACTCTGAGAAAGACATTAAAAACTGCACTGCTAGTTGTGCCTTTCTTATTGTTTGAACTGTGTTCAAATACGGAGTTATTATGATCAAAACATTTTAGGATTCCATGAGGTAAACTTGGAATTGTCTTCAAAATAAAGATGCTTCACCTTTCACATCAGGTGAGATATGAAAGTTTTCAAACCTGTTAATCCAAAGCTCAAATACAAAATAAGAATTGTTCTGTGGTAACAAAGATAGAAGCAAGAATATTAATTTTACTTTTAATTTTATTTTTTTGTGTGTATGTGAATAGATTTTTTTTTTTTTTTTTTTTTTGAGATGGAGTCTGGCTGTGTTGCCCAAGCTGGAATGCAGCAATGCAAGCTCAGCTCACTGCAGCCTCTGCTTCCTGGATTCAATTGATTCTCCTACCTCAGCCTCCTGAGTAGCTGGGACTACAAACATGTGCCACCACACCCAGTTCATTTTTGTATTTTTAGCAGAGATGGGGTTTCACTATGTTAGCCAGGCTGTTCTCAAACTCCTGACCACAGGTGATCACCCACCTTGGCCTCCCAAAGTGCTAGGACTGCAGATCTGAACCACCACACCCTTGGGTTGTTTTCACAAAGAAACAGCTTTGTAAGGAGACACTGAGAATATGTTATTAAAATATGTAAGAATGTTGACTTTAACACTATAAACAGGAAATCCCTGCAGACTGGATTACTACATTTATATATAAGGGTATACATACACACACACACACACACACACACACACACACACACACACACATACACACTATATATATATACATACACACACACACATATATATATACACACACACATATAATTATATGAGTATATATTTATAACATGTAATTATACTTAATAATATATATTAATGATTTGATGTATATAAAAATCTAAGGTTAAAAGAAAGCAGGAAAAAAAGAATGGAGGAAGGCAGGCAAGAAGAAAGGAAGGAGGCGAAGGAAGAGAGGGAGGCAGGGAGGGAAAAGGAAAGAGGTAGAGGGAAAGAAAGAAAGGGAGAGAGATTAATCAAGGGTCAGGACCTTTGAACTTTCAAGATAGCTATTTATTCACTTTGTCTAGCCGTATAATTTATATTACATAGCCCTACCACATAGTAGTAAAAGAAATAACTTTGTACTTTTTTTTTACTCTTTTCAATAGTTATTATTGTCATTGCATATTTGAATTTCAGTATGGTAGTGAAAGATTCATTTCTTAAAAATACAACTATTTTATAAAATAATATTCTCATAGTACTCTTACCTCATATAGTATTTTTGGCCTACAAGCAAAACAGCACATTTAATACAGACTTTTTAAATGAAAGAACAAATAACATAAATTAAAAGAATTAAAGCTTTAGAAGATATTCCCTAAGTGCATGTGAAGAATTTAAAAGCAGTCTGGTATTACCCTTTTTATAGATTTGGGCAACACTACCAAAATCATAAACAAATAGGGATTGATTTTAGAATTTCAAGTTTTGTTCACCTAAGTAGATATTTAATGCTACAGCTCATACTTTCTCAATATCTTTGTAGAACAACTTCTGCCCTCTTCTTATTGGTATATCATTCATAAGTGTTAGCGGCTTCCAGCTTCTCCTTATTATATACTATTTCAAAAACCCCAATTCATCAAGAAAACTGGAAATTAAAAAATAAAACATTTTAAAGGGATAATTTAACAATTACTAACCCCAAATCCAAAGAAAGCCGAAATTGAGTCAAATATGTAGTTTTGGCCAGGCACGGTGCCTGTAATCTCAGCACTTTGGAGGCTGGGGCAGATGGATCACTTGGTCCTCAACATACCTTCCTGGACAATATAGAGAACTCCATCTCTACTAAAAATACAAAAAATTCGTTGGATGTGGTGACAAATGCCTGTAACCCCAGCTACTCAGAATGCTGAGGCATGAGAATCGTTGGAACTCAAGAGATGGAGGTTGTAGTAAGCCAAGATCCCTCCACGGTACTCCAGCCTGGGTGGCAGAGTGAGACTGTCAAAAAGGAGAAGAGGAAGGTGCGGCACCATTGTTCACGCTTGTAATCCCAGCACTTTGGAAGGCTGAGGTGGGTGGACCACAAGGTTAGGAGTTCGAGACCAGCCTGGCCAATATGGCAAAACTCATCCCTACTAAAAATACAAAAATTAGCCAGGCGTGGTGGTGCACAACTGTAGTTCCAGCTACTTGGGAGGCTGAGACAGGAGAATCACTTGAACCCAGGAGGCGGAGGTTGCAGTGGGCTGAGATTGTGCTACTGCACTCCAGCCTGGGTGAAAGAGGGAGATTCTGTTTCAAAAAAAAAAGCAAAGAAAGAAAGAAAAGAAAAAAAGAAGGATGGAGGGGAGGAGAAGGGAAGAGGGGATGGGAAGTGGGAGGGGGAGGGGAGGGAAGGAGGGTAAGATGAGAGGGGTAGAAGAGAGAAAGGAGAGGGGAGAAGGGAAGGAGAAGGGGAGGGGGAGGAGTGGGGAGGGCGGAGGGGAAGGAGTAAGAGGCGGGAGGAGGGGAAGGAGGGGGAGGGAGGGAGAGAGGGAAGGCGAGTGAGGGAGTGAAGGGGAGAGGAGGGGATTGAAGCTTTAATTATAGGCTATGCACAGTGGCTTACATCCATAATCCCAGCACTTTGGGTGACCAAGGCAGGTTGGTCACCTGAGGTCAGGAGTTTGAGACCAGCCTGGTCAACATCGGGAAACCCAGTCTCTACAGAAAATGCAAAAATTAGTGGGTGGTGGTGACCAGCGCCTGTAGTCCCAGCTACTCAGGAGGCTGAGGCAAGAGAATTGCTTGAACCTAGGAGACAGTAGTGGCTGAAGTAAACTGAGGTCACGCCACTGCATTCTAGCCTGGGAGAGAGAGACTCTGTTTCAAAAATAAATAAATACATAAATAAAAATATAACAAAACAAGTTTTTAATGTATCTCTCAATCTCAGAAATAATATATTTTCTCATTGTTATATGTTTTAACATATTTATATATCACATATATATTTATATATCTGTATATATTAATATTCAAACACGGTTATTGTGTGTTCCTGTTTAGGAAGAATAGAGTTTTATCTGATAACAAATACCATTTAGTTTGAATAGCATTTATGTTGTTGATAACTTATGAATGAAAGTTCAAGTATTTCAGTTTAATATTTCCAGAAAAAAAAAAAAGTGGAGAAATCCCTGGTAAATCAATGAGCATAAATCTGAGACAAGGCAATAACAAAATGATTTTGCATGTTTATTTTGCAGCAACAACCAGATAACCTTCTATAGATGCTATGATACAAAAAGCTCCTATAATACCTTGAAAGCTTCGCTTAGCAAAAACCAAGTAGAGGGAGGGTTAAAATCACGGCAGGAGATTCAATTCAATCCAATTTATCCTGTTGCTTTAAAAATGGCATTGATCTTATGCAGCAGATGTGGCTTTTGGTTATTCTGGGCTTCTCCACTATCAAAGCCTCCGTGACTTTAATGAAAACGTTATCCTTACACATTGTAAGCTCTATTGTGATTGAGCCTGCTTATCTTTCCAATGCGTTTACTGTCACCAGAGTTCCTGGCCCTTCCCACTTTTGCTGCTTCTACTCCTACTTTGCATTTTTTTATTTCCTCCTTAAGGCATTCAGAGTCTTCCCTGTTCCCTTTCATTGTGCATTTTAGCTATCATGCTTATTTTCCCTGATTCCTCCAGTTAGAGATTCCTTAAGCATAGACTTTTATATCTAGCACTTGAAAGTAAGGAATAAAGCACAGCCAATAATGAGATGTAAGACTCACTGTTGCACAATTTCAAGTTCGAAGGTTCCGCTCAGAGAAAACTGCAGAGAAGACATAAATTTGGGTTTTATTCCTTCTTCCATTATGCATCTTAATTTATCCTTTGCTTTGACTTCAAAGTCCAAGAGCTCGTGTTTCTTTCTCACGAAACAAGTTTTTCACCTGAGTCATCTTTGAAGACGTTTCATCTTCCAGAATGAGCTAATCTGTGTCACAGGCATCCAGGATTCTGCTTTGTAAACAATCAGCTAATGGGGTAAAATAACTTGAGCATGTGTGACCAAAAAGAGCTTAATGTGTTAAACTACCCAGATAACATTTGTACATGTAACTTCTAAAAAGAATTTCAGCTCCTAAAAGCAAGTAATCAAACTGCCACCCTGTGTATATTTTCAGATTATGATAATGTGATGATTTCCCTCATGATTTCCCTTCCCTATCCAACCTTGTCTCTTCCTCTTTCCCTCTAGAGCAACCTGGCAGATTCACACTCTTCTCTAACTCTCTGCTGATCTAAATGTCACACACCCGCAGGCACACCTTAAGTGTTATTTTGGCCTTTTGCATTACCTTTGGTAGCACTTACCTCACTCTTTAGCAATGATTTGAGTGCATTTCTGCCACCACCACATGATTTCGAGCTCTATAAAAGCACAAAAAAATTTTCTCACTAGCATAAGTAAATATTAAAATACTGTTAGTTAAATGAATGAATAAATGAATGCTCAAGTGAATGAGGGAGGATAGAAATTCAGCTGGAGGATAAGAGTCTGTTAAAGTGATTATTTTTATCATGGGGTCAAGTTTTGTCATCTTTAATGTCAATTTCATCACCTCTAAAATGGATAGTAAAGATGATGTGAGAATCAAATGTGACTGTGTCTGTGAAAAGCCAGTATAAGGTAAGAAGCACAACGCAAATATGTACTAGTACTTCACCGCCAAATTCTCCTGGCTGTTATATAACTGTTAGTCATATATTGTCTACTGATTTTGTATTTTTTTCCAGATGTATACCATGACAGATTGTATTTTGGCTCTTCATTAATGACAACCTCTTCCTTATAGGACTACGTAACTCCACATATTGTCACGTAACAAGAAGTTCTTTCCTTGTCACCCCATCTCACTGACCAAAGGTTTGGATGTGTGACGCACCACAGCCAGTTAAATGTGAGCAGAATTGGCAGTGTCCCTTTCCCAATAGCAACTTTAAGAGCCATTTTATCCTTTTGCTGCCTTCTTGCTCTTTCTGCTCTACATCGGAACAGCCTATCGCATTGGGAGCTGCTCCTTTAGCCCAATTCTAGAATAAAGAAAAAACAAGCAGCAGTCATGCAACCACCACTGACCCCTGCATTTTACATGAGCAAAAAGCAAATCCTTTTGCTCTCAGCCATGTTGTCACTATAATTAATCAACCAGACTGATTAATTATAGACTCCTTTGAGAATGAATGGTGTGCTATTCATGATTATACTGAGACAACAGACATAAACATTGACAGTCCTGTGCAAACATGAAGAATGTACACCTTAGCTACATAAAATAGGTTGAGTTAAAAGTTCTACAAGGCATATTACACAATATTTAACTATTACTCCCAATCTTTCCAACTCCCTGTATCTATTCCCAGTGAGCTTTTATCTTAATTTTGGTTCTGCCAGCAATGCCTGTTAATATTATTGTGATTCTGTAAATACTTTTCTGTCTCATGTATATATATACATATATTATTTTATTGATTTCCATTTCCCACATAATTTCTTCCCTGGAATTACCATTTTTAAGCTTTTACTTGCTTGCTTTTCCATGCATATGTCGCTAACGCAACTCCAAACTTCCTTACAGTTATCTAAATGTCCTCTCCATTTATTCTTATGCATCAGAAATTTGTCAATTTTATTGTTTGGAAAAACTTGAAAATTCTTGGAGAACTCCCAGAGGCCTCTACTTTCTCTAGATGGACCTTCATGTTCTCTAAATCAGAGATAATTCTGTCATCAGTCATTCTCCCTTCACCAGTATCTTGTGTATTCCCTTGATTTTTTTTCTCTCCTATATTGGAGCCCTGTTTTATAAAGGATTTTTTTTTTTTTTTTCTGTCTAGATTAATCCCTTGTTTTGGTTGAAACACATCAAATTACTTTCTGGTGAAAGTCAATGAGAGATGATTGTTTTTAAAATTTTAAATATCTGAAAGTATCTTCATTCTTTTCTTATTCTTAATTAATAGTTAAGCTAAGTGAAACATTTTAATTAGAATCATTATCTGTTAAAATTTTCAAAGTATTTTTCCATTGCCTTAGCTTCCATTGTTGGAAGCCATTGGTTTTGCAGCCATTACTATTTCTAACATTTTTATATGCAGACGATCTACTGTTTTCCCTCGGAACTTGAATAATTATTTTACCAGAAATATAAAATTTCTCAACACTATGTACCTTGATGTGGATTTATTTTCATTCACTGTGCTGGCCGGCTGTTGATTCTTTTTAAATTTTTAAAAATTTATTTGATTGCTCTATCTTATTTTCTTTGATTTTGGTAGCCAAAGTACAAGACTTATGTAACACAGTTCCATACCAGGTTGCAAAGGATGTAGAATAATTATTAGATTTATTCCTACATAGGACCTATAAACACACTCCTTTGATAACAATTCTGATATTCTACAAACATGTCATGATTTTTTAACTAGCTTAGTGAATTTACAGAGAAATTATTTAAACCTTCATGTGCTCACATGCATGTCTTAACTAAGGAAAAAAGAAAAACATGTTTATTTTAATTCCATGAACAAATACATCAACAAATAGTATTTTTATCCAATTCTGCTATTCTCCCAGGCCTCATCCCTATGTAAGAATATATCATGTCCACACTGTTTTTCATAATTTATTTAGTAAGTGTTTATTTTACTCCTGCATTGTGCTGTGTAATTTCCTAGGTTAATATCTGTATTACTCTATTTTCACATGGCTATGAAGAAATACCTGAGACTGGGTAATTCATAAAGAAAAAAGAGGTTTAATGGACTCACAGTTCCACATGGCTGGGGAATCATGGCAGAAGGTGAAGGAGGAGCAAAGATGTGTCTCACATGGTGGCAGGCAAGAGAGCATGTGCAAGAGAACTGCTCTTTATAGAATAATCAGATCTCATGAGACTTATTCACTATCACAAGAACAGCATGAAAAAAACCTACCCCATGATTCAATTGCTTCCCACCAGGCCCTTCCTACAGCATGTGGGGACTATGGGAGCTACAATTCTAGACGAGATTTGGGTGGGGATATAGCCAAACCATATCATTTTGCCCCTGGCCCCTCCCAAATCTCATGTCCTCACACTTCAAAATCAGTCATGCTTTCCCAACAGTCCCCCAAAGTCTTAACTCACTTCAGTGTTAACTCAAAAGTCCACAGTCCAAAGTCTCATCTGAGACAAAGCAATTTCCTTCTGCCTATGAGCCTATAAAATCAAAAGCAAGTTAGTTACTTCCTAGATACAACGCAGGTACAGGCATTAGATAAATGTTCCCATTCCAAATGGGAGAAACCGGTAAAAACAAAGGAATTACAAGCCCCATGGGTGTCTGAAATCCAGCGGGGAAATCAAATCTAAAAGCTCTAAAATGATCTCCTTTGACTCCATGTCTCATATCCAGGTCATTCTGATACACGAGGTGTGTTCCCACAGTTGTGGGCAGCTCTGCCCCTGTGGCTTTGCAGGGTACAGACCTCCTCCTGGCTGCTTTCAAGGGCTGTCATTCAGTGTCTGTGGCTTTTCCATGTTCGCAATGCAAGTTATCAGAGGATCTACCATTCTGGGGTCTGGAGGACGGGGTCCTTCTTCTCACAGGTCCACTAAGCAGTGCTTCAGTGAGGACCCTGTGTGGGGGCTCCCAGCCCACATTTCCCTTCTGCACTGTCCTAGCAGAGGTTCTCCATGAGGGCTCTGCCCCTGCAGCACACCACTGCATGGACATTCAGACACTTCCATACATCCTCGAAACCCTCCGTGGAGGTTCCCAAACGTCCGTTCTTGACTTCTGTGCACTTGCATGTTCAACACCACACGGAAGCTGCCAAGGCTTGGGGCTTGCACCCTCTGAAGTCATGGCCCTAGCTGTACCTAGGCCACTTTTAGACATCCCTGGAACATCTGAGATGCAGGGCTTCAAGTCCCGAGGCTGCACTCAGCAAGGGGGCTGTTGATTCGGACAATGAAACCATTTTTACCTCCTAGGCCTCTAGACCTATGATGGGAGGGGATGTCATGAAGACCTCGGACATGCCCTGGAGACATTTTCCCCATTGTCTTGGTAATTCGAATTTGGATTCTCATAACTTATGCAAATTTCTGCAGCCAAGCTTGAATTTCTCCTCAGAAAATGGGTTTTGCTTTTCTCCTGCATTGTCAAGCTGCAAATTTGTGCTCTGCTTCCTCTTGAACACTTTACCACTTAGAAATTCCTTCTGCAGATACCCTAAATCCTCACTCTCAAGATCAAAGTTCCACAGATCTCTAGGGCAGGGGAAAAAATGCCACTAGTCTCTTTTCATAGCAAGAGTGACATTTACTCCAGTTTCTAAAAAGTTTTTCCTCTCCATCTGAGACCACCTCAGCCTGGGTTTTCTTGTTCATATCACTATTAGCATTTTGGTCAAAGCCACTCAACAAGTCTCTAGGAAGTTCCAAACTTTCCCACATCTTCCTGTCTTCTAAACCATCCAAGTCTCTAGGAAGTTCTAAACTTTCCACATTTTCCTATCTTCTTCTGAGCCCTCCAAACTGTTCCAGCCTCACCTGCTACCTAGTTCTAAAGTTACTCCCACATTTTCAGGTATCCTTACAGCAACACCCCACTCGATGGGTACAAATTTACTGTATTACTTCATTCTCATGCTGCTGCAGGGATATACCGAGACTAGGTAATTTATAAAGAAAAAGAGGTTTGGTGAGCTCACAGTTCCACATGGCTCTGGAGGCCTCACAATCATGGCAGAGAGTGAAGGAGGAGCAAAGTCATGTCTCACACAGAGGCAGGCAAGAGCATGTGCTGCAGAGGTGCCCTTTATATAACTCTCTGATCTCATGAGACTATTCACTATCACAAGAACAACATGGAAAAAACCCCACCCCTGTGTTTCAATTACCTCCCACTGAGTTCCTCCAACAAGAATGAGAACTACAATTCAAGATGAGATTTGGCTGGGACACAGCCAGATCATATTAATGTTCTCATCAGATTAAACAGTAAATGCCAACACTCCAAGTAGGACATTTCTTGACATGTGCAAATAACAGCAGGAATGGCAATACTAATGCAGTTCAGGAGAGAGACAGAGTTTGGTTAGCAGATAAGAAGTAAATGGGCTTCTCAAGTGAAGTCAATTTAGCCTTTGTTGGGGCTTTTACATTTACTCCTCCTGATGTGAGAAATGACAGATTTTAAGAAGGGTCATAATATGATCTGCTTTAATAATTCTATAAGACAGCTGGGCACAGTGTCTCATGCTTGTAATCTTATAACTTTGGGAGGCCGAGGGGGTGGATTACCCAAGGTCAGGAGTTTGAGACCAGCCTGGCCAACATGGTGGAACCCTGTCTCTACCAAAAAAAACAAAAATTAGCTGGGTGTGGTGGTGTGTACCTGTAGTCCCAGCTATTTGGGAAGCTGAGGCAAAAGAATCACTTGAACCTGAGAGGCAGAGGTTGCAGTGAGCCAAGATCACGCCACGGCACTCCAGCCTGGGCAACAGAGCCAGACTCTGTCTCAAAAATAAAATAAAATAATAATAATTATATAAGAAAACTGACTTACATATTTAGAATAGAGTATACAACAAGCAAGTACTAGGGCAAGGGGAAAGTTAGGTAGACATTGCAATAATCAGGATGAAGAATGAAGAAAAGATGGATAGAAGCTAGGAAAAAATAAGAAATGGAAAAATTCCACATAACATATTAAAAATTGATCTTGATTAGATATGAGGTATATGAGGAAGAGAGCCAAGGCCAGCCTCAAATTGTGACCTGGGCAACTGCAAACATAGAATTGTTATTCAGCACTTTGGAAAATACTATAGGAGAAGGTTGCGGGACAGAGAAATTGGGATTTTTAAATTAACAATGAGATGCCTTTTATACATCAAAATGGAGACGCATATGAAACCATGTGAAATATACATATGGAATTCAGGAGGAGGTGAATGTAGCATCATCAGTGAACTTGATAAATTCCAAAAGGTAACAGCAAAGAGATTACAGAGCCTCAAGATTGACAGTACCATCACTGAGGTCATACAAGTGGGTCATCAGTCATGTCAAACCATAGGAGATGGCAAGACCAAAGAAAAAGGAAAACAAGAGAAAGAGATAGAATATAATAAACAAGGCATTACTACTTGGTTCATGGGGATGCAGAAAGAATGAAGACTGAGATACTGCCACTTGGCAGGTGGAAAGAGACAAACTTGTAAAATCTTCAAAGACCTCTATCCTGGATCATCGATATTCAGTCTAATGGTCATTTGGCTCAATTTATAATATCAAAAATGTAAAATAACCCCAAATATTCTATAGTAGGTAATTAGGAAGATAAATTATATTACAATCACAAAAACACAAAACATTTTATAGTACATAGAAAATTTGTGAGTCCTAATACTGTCAAGGACAAGCTAGCCTGATTCTGCACAGATAGAATATCCTCTGGGGAATTACTGCAAATGTTAAGGAAGAGTAATATTAAATGCTGGACTTTCTATAATAAGTATGGAGTTGCTCAGAGCAGTAGAGATTTGTCTTGCATATTCAATATTACCACATTTTAAATAATGACCTAATAGGTCAGGCGTCCCCAAACATTTTACACAGGGGGCCAGTTCACTGTCCCTCAGACCATTGGAGGGCCGCCACATACTGTGCTCCTCTCACTGACCACCAATGAAAGAGGTGTCCCTTCCTGAAGTGTGGCGGGGGGGGCCGGATAAATGTCCTCAGGGGGCCGCAGTTTGGGGACGCCTGTAATAGGGCATATGAGATAATCATTTAAATAGGAAATCTTGGATTAGTCGTGATGGTTTAAACCTGTTTAAGATATGTTATTTGAGGCCGGGCGCAGTGGCTCAAGCCTGTAATCCCAGCACTTTGGGAGGCCGAGGCAGGTAGATCACGAGGTCAAGAGATCGAGACCATCCTGGTCAACATGGTGAAACCCCGTCTCTACTAAAAATACAAAAAACTAGCTGGGCGTGGTGGCACGTGCCTGTAATCCCAGCTACTCAGGAGGCTGAGGCAGGAGGCAGAGGTTGCGGTGAGCCGAGATCGCACCATTGCACTCCAGCCTGGGTAACAAGAGTGAAACTCCGTTTCAAAAAAAAAAAAAAAAAAAAGAAAGAAAGAAAGATATGTTATTTGAGCAATGAAGTTAGCAGAAACAGTTTAAGAGTAAAATGGTGTCTTTAGTCTATGTAAGGTTTTAGAATTGAATAGGTCATTGCTCCAACTCAAATCCTTATACCTCAATCTCAAGATTATTCTTTCCAGTAAAATCAGACATACAGACAACATGAAATAAATACAACAAACTTAAAGAAGATACAAAATTTGTTTTAGACACACGCATTGATTGATTTGCGAAGTGTTAAGTATTCTCAAGTATTTTTTTGCTTGCTATGTGCATAAAACATTCTGTTCAAAAGAGTAGAATTTCTAAGTGTTATTTGACATTTATGTACATCTTATAGTCTGATTTTATAAGGTAGCTAGCATATTTTGTGTCTTGGCTTTTTCTCTTATTGTAACTAGACATATTAGGGTGACTACCAAAATAGAGAATAATTTATTATGAGAGAGAGTGGAATCAAATGCAAGCAAGTATTGCATGCCAGCAGGGGAAGAGTTCCCTCTGCAAGATAGGAGGCATAATGTTACCTGAAAACTGCAGAGTTTGCAGAGATGACAGTTCACAAAAGAGTATGTAGCCAAGTGGGAGTTAAACAGAAGGAAAACTCAGTTGGGAATTCCATTATAGAGAAAGTGCCTGTCTTAAATTTCTTGGAAATGTCAAGAAGCGAGCAGAGAACTTTCTGCAAGGATCTTCCTATTACAAAGGAATTTTCTCTATAAGGTTGCATGGTCAGAATGAGGCACGTTTTTGGCTCTTGAAAAAAAAAATCTCTAAAATGAATAACATGTAAATATTAGCCATAACTAATGCGATTAATATCATGGCTATTGTTGTTGTTGATATCCTATGAGAATGGAAGAGATCCTTATATGTAAAAGGAACTTATGGGGTAAGTCCTACCATTTTTCCTTTAAGTCTAGAATGATTTTCTAGACTCGTAGGCCATGTAGCAGCTTCACAGATAAGAAATCTGTTTTTGACCATTGTAAGAAGTCTGAAGAGCTTGATAGGAAAATGAAATACCTCCTTTCTTCCTTCTTCAAGATGAACTTACTTCATATTCAAGCATTTATTCAATCAATCGTGCATTTAAAATATATTTTTTACACACCAACTATATGTCAAGCATGTATCACATACTAATGAAACAAAAGCATTTCTTTAAAAAAAAAGAGCCTGAGGTTTGAGAACATATTAGGATGAAATTATCCCAAACAGTGGTCTCTGAACAGAAAGCTCAGGGGAGCCAGAAATCTTTTGCAGAAACATGCTTGATTTCATTCCACCAGAGAATAAATTGGTGTGTTTCCCACCACTCAAGCAACAGAAAATTCTGAGCATGCCCTCCTCTATCACACGATTTGCCTCAATAATAAGCAAGAGTAATTCAGGAACTTCAAATGCATACAAATACTTGTATTTCCCATGAGAGACCTAAACAAAATAGCAATATAAAAAATTGTATTTTACTATTCTCCCAATTTATTTTCTTTGGAACAACTTCTATAACCCAAAACTTATTTTTGCTCTTTTCTTAAAGTGCCCTTTAACTTTGTGCTACATTCAATCTCTCCAAGTGTCTGTACTGAAGTACCTCCCTTTCACCCTCTCTTCCAGAATTTCTCTTGTACTGTCCATCACATACACATACAAACACGTACACACACACACATACTCTTGCTTCCAATGACTGCCTCAAGTATTGGATCATTTATTTAAATTATTTTAAATATAGTAGTTCACTAGGATGAATGACCACAGAATAGCTGAAAATTTTTAAATGAACAAAATTATCATATATTCATATAATCAATCCCAAAGCTATGAAAACCTATATGGAGCCTAGCAAATCAGGGCTGAAAAAGGAGATCTCTGATGCAGACTGGCCTGTGAACTGATTTATTGAGCATCTACATTATCATTAAGGACCGATGGCAGAAGCAAGCATGTTGGAGTGAAGTAGAAGAGCTGGTGCCAAAGTCTCTGGTCAGAACTAATTATAGCAAGCTAACTTTCCAAGACAATTACACTATTCTCTCTCACGCTTCTATTACTTCTTCTGACTTCCTGCCCACGATATCTACCTGACACATTTTACTTTTACCTGTATTTAAACGTTTAGTTCAGGCTTAGCCCTTTCATGAAGCCTTTTAGAACTACACAGGCCATGGAACTCCCATGGCCCATGTGGCTATGGCAACTTTATTTGAGTATCTTCTACATCTATTTAAAAAACTCTTTAAAGCAATAAAGTATAATTGTGATTTGGGGTATTTGTATAGGAAAAGATCTCAAGAAGCATTTTTCTGCTTTAAGGATAAATACGTGATTAGAAGAAACAGAGAAAGTTCTCTAGGAAAGAAAGAAATAGAAATTAGAATGTGCAAGAGAACAGAGGAGGAAGAGAAACAGACTTTCTGGAGGGCAGAATGAGAGAAGGTCAAGGATCTTAGAAGTAGAGCCAGGTCTATCTCCAAGAAAATGCTGCTGAGGATCAAAATAAAGAATGTTCAATTTAAGTTACTTGTTACATTTTGGTGTTTTTCCTCCTTCCTCTCAAATCCAGTAGCGTCTGCTGCATACACACAAATGCTCTGTGTGCTTCCTTTGAGAAAATCAAGAAAAGGGGCATGGTTTACTTCTGAGGCTGCAGACTTGGGGAATCAGGCTTATTTGTGAACACAATTTCCCCCTTCCAGTTTTCCCTGAAGATACTGTGGTAATAACAGCTGTTTATTCTCCAATGACCTTTGGTTTACCAGTGACTCCCTCTGATGCATAGAAATTGTGCCACCGGCTGGGCGCGGTGGCTCACGCCTCTAATCCCAGCACTTTGGGAGGCCGAGGCGGGTGGATCACGAGGTCAAGAGATCGAGACCATCCTGGTCAACGTGGTGAAACCCCGTCTCTACTAAAAAGACAAAAAATTAGCTGGGCATGGCGGCACGTGCCTGTAATCCCAGCTACTCGGGAGGCTGAGGCAGGAGAATTGCCTGAACCCAGGAGGCGGAGGTTGCGGTGAGCCGAGATCGCGCCATTGCACTCCAGCCTGGGTAACAAGAGCGAAACTCCGTCTCAAAAAAAGAAAGAAAGAAAGAAATTGTGCCACCAAGGACTCTCGGACATGTGGAATTTTCCCACTGACCACTGGAAATGTACTAATGGTGGATCACTAGTGCTTGTGGAGCTGAAGCCTAGACAGAAACAAACAGAAGTTCCTATCATTTAGTTATAGTGACAGAGAACCTGATATTTCTAGCTAGAACACATCTATATATTTCACTGGTGCATTTTTTCAGATTTCAATGTGTCTGAATTTGAATAACTTATAATTGTTCCCATTCAAGAGCAGATATGATGGAGTTGTCAATGTCTGCTATGTGAATCAAATATTTAATACTGTAGAATAGGTGTCAGCTGCTTAGACAATAATCCTGGAGAAAACAGTGCAGAATTCTTTTAAGGAATGCTGGGTCAGCCATGCTCATGTAGCCACAGAGGATGAGTATATGTGGAAAAAATAAAAAGACATTGATAATTCTTCTTCAAAAATTTGAATTCTGAATAAAAAGTTTTCATTTCAGAATAATTTAATTTTTTCACTTTTATTTCATTTTTTTAGGTTTGAACCAGAGTAGCATATAAGAAAAGAGGTCTTTCAATAAGAATAAAATAAAAGCTGTGATACAAAAATAGTTGGTCACATAACTATGACCAAATTGATAGAGCTCTTTTTTCCCACTATCTGTGCTACATATAATAATGGTACACATATAATAGGTGGCATCTTACATCCAATAAAATTCACTGTTTTAAAACTGGTCCTGATCAAGCAGAAGTTAAAGTTTGTCTACAAGTGCTGAGGAACAGAATTGAAAGGTTTAAGAACATCCACTGCAAAGAAAGCAGAAACCATTGTCTGAGGGTCTAGGTTAAAGTGTAAAAGTCAGGGTAATAGTCTAATTTCCTGATACTTGCGTCTAAAACCAGACCCATATACACAGCCAAGAATTCAACTTTATTTCCATTTTCCCCTGAAGATACTGTTGCAATAACAGCTGTTTATCCTCCAATTACCCTGTGTCTACCAGTGACCCTCTCTGATGCATAGAAATTTGGCCTGGCACAGTGAATCCAGCCCTAGTGAAGAGTGCCCTTGGGTTAAGATTTAGTATGAGGAGTAATATCCTTAGGGAAAGGATGCATATAATTCCATGTATCTATATACCTCAACAGAATGCACTGCCAGCTGAAAGGTACAGAATATTATTACAAGAGCAAGGGGTGAAAATGCAGAGATGAATGTCCTAGAACAAAGCAGCCCTCATCATCCTTTTACCTCAGAACTTACTCCATATTCAGGATCCCTTGTGCTAGGAACTCCACCTCAAGAAGACTTCACAGACTTGAAAAGCAGACACTTAGGAAAAAGAGACAGCAGAACAAAACAGATCATACCCACTCTCTGAATGGTAGAAAACATTTGCCTTCTATGCCACATAGAATATATACCATCTTCACAGTTCGTGATTGACATACAGCATCAACCACTTCAGGGAAACTATTGGGGAGTATATATGAAAATTTTAACTACATAACGAATGTATTTTGTCATAATCACATCATAGTTGGGAAGCAAATTTAGAAATGACTTTTGTCGGGTTCACAAAAAATTTTACTGGAGAAAAAGAGTAGCTTATTGAAAAATTATTAAATTAGCTAGTACATAGTTCCATTTGGGAAGGATATTTTTTCCAGAATATATTGAGAAAATCATTTAAAGTAGAGATGAGGCTCTAAAAGATGTTGGAAGCAGACAGGAAAGTAACAGGTAGTTTTAAATTTATATATATTTGGTGATAGAGAAAAGCACAAAAGAAAGCAAGGATGGGAAACTGTGGATGAAAGCAGCAAACATCATGTTGGTTTCCAAGAACCTGTGGAGAACAGTGGCCAATGAGCTTTCAAAAACTACATTTTTAAGATTTAATTAATCTTATTTTTGGTGCTCTTGTGGAAACAATCATACTGATTTTTTCAGACCCATAATAAAATCAATTATAGATATTGAACATCTCTAATTTGAAAGTTTGAAATCCGAAATGCTCCCAAATCCAAAACATTTTGAGTACCATTTTGGTACAAATTAGGTACTGGGATGCCTCCTGGTGAAAGAAGAAAAGCAGGAGTACAAGATGTTGTACTCATGTAATGTCACTCTAAAGAGGATAGGAATGAGAGGTGACTGTGCTGCTTAGTTCCGATGGATACATTATTTTTCCACTGTATTAATGACAAGTTGTATTTTTTACTGTTAAGTACTTATGTGTGAATAAGTGTAATAAATGATTGCTTATCAGGAGCATATAAATTCAGAGTCGGGAATGACGGTGACGCCAAACAATCACAGACTGTCCTCGAGTGACTGAGACAGTGACAGCTTGACTTTCTGATGGTTTGCTCCATTTCATAACAAAGTTTTTAAAATTTTTGTATAAAATTACCTTCAGGCTGTGTGTATAAGGTAAATATAAAACAAATGAATTTTATGATCAGACTTCAGTACTGTACCCAATATCCCATTATGTATATGCATGTATTCCAAAATCCAAACAAATCAAAAATCTGAAATACTTCTGGTCCAAGCATTTCAGAATTTCAGATAAGAGATACTCAAATGTGTAAGTTGGTTTTGTTTTAGGTTTTATTTGCTTGTTTATTTTGTTGTTGATAAGTAAATCAAATAGAATAGGCCGTGTTTCACATCTAGGACAAAGCGGTCTAAAATAGGAGCAAACTATTTGGAATAGCAAGATGACTCATGAAGCCAATGATTCAGCTGAAGGCAGTGGTGACAAAATTGAAGGAAAGTCAACTACTTGCCTCACCTTCAAACCCTGGAGATACAGGAGAGAGCTCGAATGTAGGCGGAAGAGGGTGCTTCAGTTTCTCTGTGTCTTACCCTGAAAGAGTAGCTATCTTAACATATATGACTTTTAAGAAATAGTAGATTCTATATGAAGTATGAAATTTACTAGAATTTAGATGATTTCATCTTTTTTTTAAAAGGCAACTGCATTTTCAATAAAAGAGATTCTGAATTCTCAGCATCCACCCTAACACAATGACATACAACTATGAATCTAAATGAAAAAATAAATGCAAGTAAAACCCTAATTATTTAGTAGTGCTCTTCAACATTGTGAGATTTTTAAATTTTAAAACAAAAATTATTTTATTTTTTTTCATATTTTAAACTTTGTTCCACTTACAAGATTTGATATAATTTGGAAATCTATTTTACAAAAATTTCTCAAAACATTTCTTATTATCTACTTAACACCTTTGACCTGATAAATTTTCTTATTGTCTAATAGAAAAATCATGGACTTCAAATTGTTTTATTTTAAGACATATTTTATAAACTTTAAAAATAGATATGAAAGTTGTACCTATAAAAAGCCTAGCAAATTCCTGAGCATCTCAACATTTCAGTAGCAAAAATTATTTTATTTTACACAATCTGTTCATCAGTTATCTCAAGTAACAGACAATATAAAACAAAGTATATTTTTTAATTCTAATAAAATTATTCTAATGCCTCACCTAGAAAAGGAATCACTGAAAGACATTTAGAAGCAATTCAGTTATATCTATGGTTTTACTAATGCAGGACTTGCTTTAAAGTTGATAAGAACAAAAAGTTTAAATGATTTAAGCAATTTTCAAATACGGTTTACTCTTTTTCTGAGGCTCACACAAATCATGTTTCCCTTATTGATACAGTGAAATTACCTCGGTTTGCTCTCTCCTGTTTTATTGTACAGTGCCAGCCCATCTCCTACAAGTGAAATAGAGATTGTAAGACTGACAGTCCATTTATTTCATACCAGTTTGTAGCAGGATTCAAAATTTATCAGTTTAAAAGGTATTTCTTTAAGGCCAAGTTTTAAGGACAATTTATTAATACATGTAAAAGTAAGAAAGCACAGCCCCCTGTAAAATTCCTGGAACTAGGCACAGAATATCTTCCTCAGACATTTTGGTTTAGGTCCATAACTGCTGTGGTGTTATTTAATTTCCCTTATTTCTTTCCTTCCCTCCCTAGCTCCCTTCCTTTGTTCCTTCCTTCCCTCCCTGCCTGCCTGCCTTCTATCCTTCCTTACTGCCTTCCTTCCTTCCTTCCTTCTTTCCTTTTTTCCTTCCTTTTCTTTTTTCCTTCCTTTTCTTTTTTCCTTTCTCATTTTCAGCAGAGGCAGAGCAAAATAATATTTAAGGAACTTGACACATTTAAACAACTAAAAGTCCACAGTAAATGGAAGGATAGTGATTTTGAGGTAATGAAAGACTCTGCTCACTGCTCTGAAATGTAGCTTTGGAGATATACATAGAATTACAAACAGAGAGTTGACTAATTAGCATTAAAGAACTTGGCTTCGAGTTCTCCACCATTCTAAAAGTTTAGAATTTACAGTCCATCATTTAAAGGTTTGTATGATCTTTGGCAAGTAATTTAATTTCTCAAGAGTTAACATTTTCTTATCCATAAAATGAGAATACTCACAGGTTATAGTGAACCTTGAAAGAAAAGGGTGCTAGCTATTGTCATCACTGCTTCAGGCATGACCTGAGGACATTCAAAAAATGCAAAATTTGGTCATATATGCTTAGAAGATTCTCTGGCCTGAAAGCAAGTACAAGAGCAGTTTTCCAGTATGCATGGTCGTAAAGCTCTGTGAATCTTCTAAAACAAACAAACAAAAAAAGATCTGACACATCTGAGGCCCATAATCTCTACAAGGATATTGGCTCAGTCCTCAATCCTCTATAGTTCTATAATCTTTTCTCTTCGTGGAATGTGCTAGTCCATTTCCTAGGCTAGCATGATGGAAGTGGAATGTCTGGGTGACTCCTTTACCCTTCCAGGTCTTCTCCTGAATTCCATAATCAAAAAATTTTGCTTCAGGTATATTGTTTCCTGGGGTCAGTGACCATGATGTATTTTTGTTCTACCCTTTGCTGTCCTGAGTGAAATACTGAGATTAACCGATAGGATATAGGTTTCTTTTCTATTATGATTCATTTACATAAATGACGACGCTGGAATGTTCTACTTCTCTGAGAAAAAGTCAGGCAGAAAAAGAATAAAAGTAATTTTTGAATCAGGCCTGCTCATATCTGGAATGATATGAGACTATGTAATGAACAAAAAGAAGGAAAACACTATTCAATTTACAGAAACACTTGACAAGAGCAAGTACATAGATATGCACACGGAAACATGCAATCATACAGACAAGACAGATAATGCTATCAACTCCAAAAAAATAATTGAAAATATAGGAAAAGGACTTCAGGTAAAACATTCAGTAGTTATGAGATAATGAAGTAAAAACAAATGTAGATGTATCTGATTAAGATCTGCCTGGGTTTGTCTCTCACTGACATAATAAAAAATATTTTTTCCATCCCATAATATGTTTCACATTTTCAAAATGGCTTAATGATGTTTCTTACATCTTGGTAATATCTTGGAATAATAGTCCAAATTTGACCTTGATCATCACCCGTAGATACAGTAAAATGTCTGCAACCCAGGGAAATTCACATAGATCACCTAACCAAGACAAAATAAATGTAAGCATAAAAAGTTAGTGTGCATTGTAATACAGACCCCAAATTTCTCACTTGCAATTCCAATTTACAAAAATCTCTAATATCCAAAAGGTTTTTCCAACTAATGATAAAACCAGATGTATCCTGATGTGTTGATTGAAGTTTTTCTTACTTAAATATTTATATTATTTTGTTTCATGTTACTCACATATTTTAAAAGTATTAGCATCTATGACTAATTACAGAGAACATAATTAAAGCAAATGGAAAATAAAAATTGACTTAATTTTCTCAAAAATACCAGGTCAGAAAAAGTGATACAGATGCAGCTGTGTTTTTGCATTCTCTTTATTGTCTCCTGTTCAGTGAAACATCTGCTCCATTTTCCAAACTACCAAAGAGGCTTCAAGCCTTAATAAATCCCATACAGAGTTTTATGGTTCATATTAGTTGAGTTCTTCTCTTCCCTTTATTCATCTGAGGAATATCTTTCTCATAAATCAGTTTTTAACTAGACAATTTGGCAGAGTGATTGTTGAAATTCTTGTTTGTAAATCTCAAACTTTTACTTGTGATGATTCTTTCATTTTTAAATGTAAAACTACTTGTATAAGAAAACATCCATTTATTAGAATAATCAAATATTTAAAGGAGTAAACTTAAACATTAAATGATTATGTACATATAAAGTTTAATGAATTGGCATGCATAGGAATGCCTAGAATTCCTGTGTACAGCCATGTGCCACAAAATGGTGTTTTGGTCATTGATGGAGCATATACACAACAGAAATCTCATAAGATCATAATACTATACTATTACTATGCCTTTTCTGATATGTTTAGATATACAATGCTTACCATTACAATTGCCTACAATATTCAGTATGGTAACATATTGTACAGGTTAATAGCCTAGGAGCAATAGGCTACATACCCCATAGCCTAGGGGTGTAGCAGGCTCTACCATCTATGTTTGTCTAAGTGAGCTCTATGTCCACACAAGGGCAAAATCACCCAGCAACATATTTCTCAGAATGTATCCTTATTATTAAGCTGTAAAAGTATTTATTTGTTTCATATCTAAGTGCATACAAAAATATATAATATTGACATGAAAACATAAAGTATCGATCTATTTAATTAAGAATGTCCAATGCCATTTTAACTGGCATTTAACTATATATCTATTTAATTAAGAATGTACAATGCCATAGGTGACTATGGAATTGTAGAGTTGTCATATTATTACATAAGACTATGATAAATTGAAAAGCTAGGAGGTTGACAGTATTTTGAAAAGTACATGCTAACCACAGGCTTTTCAAAAGGTCAAACTAATGAAATGAAAAAAAAAAAAAAAACAACAGTAATTTGAAGATAATTAGCTTATATTAATATGTTAGAGAGACAGAGACAGAAGAGAAAGATAAATGGAGTTTCTATGTATAAAAAAATGTGTTCTGTAACGAGAATAACAATTATAACAAAAACTTTCCTGAAATATAATTAGTTTTATTATTATAAAGGTGTTTCCTTGAATATCACGTTTCTAAAATGGAGATTTAGTCATACCCTTTGAGTATCAAAAATTTCATGGATAAATAAAATAACCTACAAATGTCTGCAATTGTCTCCTACATAATCAAAAAGAAAATGAGGCTCACTTCATCATCTCCTCTCAGTGTGAGAAAGAAGTAGATGTATCTAAAGAGTAGGACAGGGATGTTCAATCTTTTGACTTCCCTGAGCCACATTGGAAGAAGAAAAATTATCTTTGGCCACACATAAAATACACTAATACTAGGTCATGAGTTAAATAAAATAAAACCACAAAAAAAGCTCATAATATTTTAAGAAAGTTTGTGAATTTGGATAATGGCTTCCTCAGGAAATTAACGCAGGAACAGAAAACAAAACACTGCATGTTCTTATTTATAAGTGGGAGCAGAATGATAAGAACACATGGACACATTGTGGGGAACAATACACAGCGGGGCCTGTCTGAGGGTGGAGGGTGGGAGGAGGGAGAGCATCAGGAAGAATAGCTAATGGATGCTGGGCTTAATGCCTTGGTGATAGGGTGATCTGTGCAGCAGACCACCATGGCACATGTTTACCTATATAACAGACATACGTATCCTGCACATGTACCCCTAAACTTAAAAGTTGGTAATTGAAAAAAAAAAAAAAAAACAAGCTGAAAAAAAATTAATTCAGTTGCACAACAGCCAGTCTGTATACAGGACAATAAGTTACTGCTAACAAAAATTGTGTCAGATATAAGGCAAAGTAAGTTTTTTATTCACTTTTTCAATAATTGGATCTGAGGTGTAGAATTGGACTATTATAGTTAAGGTAAGGAGCGACTTAAGTTTTTCCTCTCAATGGACTGAATTAATTAATAACAAACATATTATTTTAAAATACTTTTAAATACAAAGTATAATTTATGCAACATTTTACTTATGTTAACAATTTTCCTAGAATTTGCACTCATATACACCATCAATATCATCAGGAACTTTAACAAGTTATCTTTCAAGAGGCCTGGCTACAGAGCATTTACTATTTAACACTGCACATCCTTAATCCCACTAAGCCTGCATTTATTCACCTGAAAAGAGACAAAAGTTGTACTCATCCCAATATAGTTTTGTGATTATTCAATAATATGGTATAACTATTATCCTGAAAACAGCCTTGGCACATGAAATTATTCAATAAAGTTAGCATAATTATTATTACAATTACTATTATTGGCTATTGTAAGTGGTAATATCTTGCTAATAATGCCATCAAAAGGGTATCATTATAATGATCATTCTTTGTTACCCACACTTACCATATGATTTAAGGATGTTAGCCAGTAGAGTTACTAAAGAATTAAACACGTACAAAATTATGTATTATTTTAAGAGACCAAGCCGGGTGGATCACTTGAGGTCAGGGTTGGAGACGAGCCTGGCAACACGGCAAAACCCTGTTTCTACTAACAATACAAACATTAGCTGGGCATGGTGGCACATGCCTGTAATCCCAGCTACTCAGGAGGCTGAGGCAAAATAATCACTTGAACCCAGGAGATGGAGATTGCAGTGAGAGTGAGCTGAGATCACACCACTGCACTCCAGCCTGAACAACAGAAAAAAAAAATATATATATATATATATATATATATATATATATATATATAAAATTCTAATAATCAAACAATATATTTGTCAAAGATAGCTTCGTACAGCTTTGTTCTAACTTATCTATGAAGTATTCGCATTGTCTTTTCCTGCAGAAAGAATACATGGTATTCACATCTGTCCTTTTAATAATATGAAATTCCATCACAAACTATAGTAGAATAAGAAACAGGGATTTCATAATGTTAAATACTGGGTGGCTGAAGTTGTTTAATCTCTTACCTCGGAATTTTGTAGGGGTAACTAGTAACATCTTTTTCTATCTAAATATTACTAAATTTATGACTCAACTTCCTAAGTGTTTTGAAAATGAAACCATTTTATTTCAGATAGCAAAGAATTGTAAGATGTTTTCTGATTTCAAGAATGGTTCCCTGAGTTTGAAATGTAGCAGCTGTAAAGCCTCAGAGACTCACAGTTAAAATGTGTTTCAAATTGACTTGCAGTATTAAATGCACAATATTTATTTTAGAAAATGTACATAGACATACTAAATTAAAAATATCTTCATAGTGGGCATATATGCTAAGTAAAAATCTTAATATATTTTCTACGAATATGTTCATATGTTGATAACATAGAAGCATGCACACACACAATATCTCTTTCTATGTAGGTAAAAGAGATAAAAAAGAGAGAAAATACATAAGGAAAATAATTAAGGTTTAAATAAACAGTTTTATGAAGTTACAATTTATGCTACACAAAGCTTTGAAAGAACCTTATTATAATGTCAAGCTAATTTACTATGATTTACAATCCTATTTCCACAGTACTGCTACAGTTGGTTTACTAAAAATTAAATTATCTGAACTTTTTGAGTATGAGTAGTCAAAATTTTCCATTTCTTAGCATTTACTAGATGAAAGAGAGTTTTAACATTTGTAAAATACACGTATATAAATACACATAAAAAATAGTAGTTAGAATGCAGGTTGAGTCAGTGTCCTAAGGTCTAAATCCCAATTCTAATATATAACTTATTAGCTGTATCATTTTAAGCATGTTGCTTAATGCTTCTAGACTCACTTTTCAAATATGCACAGGGAAGTTAATAGTAATATTTATATCATATTGTTATTCTGAGAATTGATTTGAATATATATGTAACACACTTGAGTACCTTACTTATAGTGATCACTCAATAATAATCTATTATTAATAATACATATTATGACTGTGTGCTTTTATATGACCATAAATAAGAGTTTCAAAGGATTTGCCTACGGTTTTTAACATAGGTTGTTTTAACGACAGCTGGGTGCCTAAAAAGGGGGTGGGACAAGGAAGTCAAAGCAAAACAAAAGGGAAAAAAGCGAAAAAAGACAAAAGTCCTGCCCACACGACATATGATATCCAGGTAAATTGGAATTTCAAATAAACAAGAAATAATATTTTAGTATAATCTGCCCCATGTAATATTTGGGACATACACCTGATAAAAAGGTGTTTTTCTTGGTCTGAAATGTATAATTAACTAGGCATCCTATATTTATTTTTAATTGCTTTTTGCTAAGTCTGACAACCTTGTACCAGCCCTAAAGAAAAATCATATAGCATGTGTGATACAATCAAATTTATGTAAATGAATTCATCTTTGAGCATCTTATATACAGATATAAATTAGATTATTTAATCATCTTGATATATTAATCTATATAAATTTCCATAATATATTATAAAAAAGAATGTAAAATATATATACTATAGAATATACAGTATGATTCTTACATTGCAGTCAAGCAAACACAAATTCATTATGTATATAAATAAATATATACACACACATATACTTTTTTTAAAAAGAAATTAGGTTTAAAGAAAAGTAAATATTCTGTTAGGTGCAAAGTCCATTTATAAAACAAATCTCAGAATTAAAGGTGCATTAACTTACACAAGGTGTAACTGGGAAGCATTGTGTGAATTTTGATATTCCCTAAATCTCATCTTTCAAATCTGGTAATATGGTGCTGATTAAATGCTTGATCTGAAACATACAATTGAATTTCTATGTCTTGATATGAGAATTTGATTATATAAGCATAGAGATTTAGTGTGATACCTAGTTGATCTAACCCTCCCCCTTCCCATTTAAAGAAGAATAGGCTAACACAGTGTCACAATTTGGGTTTCTTTTTAAACTCAGGAATTAGCAAAGGAAAATTAATTTACTTAATTAGCTACAGGTGAATACCTAAGAATTTTATGTATGCATCATATATTCAAAATTATGATCTGAAATCCTCTGAGAACAACTTCAGGCAAAGCTGGAGATAAAGCTGATTCACTGATGAATTGACTACAGCAATTTTATGAGAAATTCAGAAATTATCCTGAGATTAGTCATTAATTAAATTTTTATTTTTGAAAATTATAAGGACTTTCAATTTCCTCCACATAATCAGCAACTCTTTGTTTACTAAATTCTGTGTCTATGAATCAAAATTTCTGTTATTTTCTGTTATTTTTCTTCACTTCAATACATAAATTTAAGACAGTGGAAGTAAAAATCTAAATGATTCATATAATATTTGACTGCTTTCATTAATAATTTCCAGTAGGACTGCTATAAGTTTATAACATTAAGGTAATTATTCTAATTGCATGAGCAACTTTAATTGTTAATTGGTATTTCTTCTTGGTGCAATTATATGGAAAGTGATAGCAGATAATCAAAACAATTAAAATGGTTGATGTAATTGTTGAAGGATAGAAATTAGTCTTCAGAATTTTAAGCAAGGCTTAATTTATGTTCCAAGATACTTTTTAAAAAGTCTTTTATATGACTATTCACAGAGAAAAGAAAAGAAACAAAGAAAGGGTTGTTTTTCTCTGTCTCATTATTAAGATATAAAGTATCCTAGTTTTCACACACAAAGATGAAACTAGTGACCCATAATAAGTAAAGCACTAGGTTTGAATTATTTTTCCAAAGTAGTCATCATTTTAGAGATGTAATCTCACATTTTAATTTAGTCACTATTGCAGTTAATGATACAGAGCAGTGGTGGCTTATTGAGGTGGGAAGTCAATCTGTGGTCACTTAAATGGAACAGAGCTAACTATAAGATCTATAACTATGACCTCATTAATACCCTGCACTAATCAATTAAATTAAATTCAAAAGAGATGTAATTATCAGTATCAGCAATGTGTTAACAAAAACAGTTCATATTTGCTGAATGTTTCCAATGTTTTCTGAGGAAGTAAAAAGCATCTAGCTACCAAAAATAGTCAGTTTAAACATTTACAAATCAGTTCTACAATTTCTTTGCCTATAGGATGACGTCTAATTTCTTTATCTTAATGTTTCTTATTTTAATATTACTGGGACATGCGTAATCGGGCTCTATTTACGCTATTAAAAAATATGTTCTCAATAAATCCATGAACTTTACCACAGATTTCCTGTCTTTTCTAACTTTAATTTTTGGCCTATCCACTGCTCTTTTGGTTTCAATAAACAAAAACTCATTCAAGTTTCAGAATAAATGAACAAAAAGGGTGACACTAGAGAGAAAGTTTATTTTAAGGTCAGCAAGATCTCACAGAATCAAAGAACTGAGATAGTAAAGCTTCACGTTTTGGCAGCACAAAGTCAGGCACATGGGCTCACCACCTTATTCCCCTGACTCTGTAGTTTCTCTCTCCTCTTTTGCAGAACTTCTGCAACTGTTTCTATATTTCTTTAGCTCATTTCAAAAATTTCCATCACAATGATTTTTAAGAAAATCAGAGTGTGAGATCACTCCACTCTGTTCAAATAGAAAGAGTTTCAGCTGGACTCATGCTAGTGCCCTGGGTACTTACCTGCCCTAGACCTTTCAGTATGACTAGATTGGTCAATCACGTGGTCAATGGGGCTGTGAGTAGAAGCAGATTCCCGACCACCACTACCACATCCCCTTACAGAACGGTGGACTGAACTGCAGAAAATTATGGGGAAAATGGTAGTAGCCAAACCTGAGGAAGTCTGGCACTCCAACTTTTTGCCCATTTAAGAAATTTGATTTTCACCCTAAAATCAAAAAAGGAATTTCTTCTTAATGCAAATACTATATCTGTGCTTTGAAATGCTTTGAAACTGCAAGGTTGAGAATGGATTTGAAGAAATGTATAGTAAATTAAGACCAATAAAGAAGTTACCGCAATACTTCAACAAGGGTTAAAAATGGTATGGGCTACAGTGACAACAGAAGAAATGGAGGAATATTGGAAAATTTGAGAGCAATTTGGAGCCAAGTTTAAGGACAAATGACAAATTAGAGGAGGCAGGGGAGGGCAGTGAGGGAGAGGGATGTATCTTAGCTTTCTGTTTTAGTTGAAGTTTATTCTGTTTCGGTTTATTCTCAAAAACAAGAGATGCATGAAGTTATGCACTATATCTTAAAGCTCTGTTTAAAACCCCTAGAAAGTATTCCCTAACACAGCTCTATATCCTCAGAAATCGCATTATGACTCAAAATTCACTAATATATATATATATATATTTTTTTTTAGGTGTGGTTTCACTCTGTCGCCCACTCTGGAGTGCAGTAGGAAAATCATGGCTCACCTCAGCCTTGACCACCCATGCTCAGGTAATTCTCCCACCTTAGCCTACTGACTAGCTGGGACTACAAGCATGTGTCTTGGTTACTTTTTGAATTTTCAGCAGAGATAGTGTTTCCCCAGGTTGCCCAGGTTGGTCTCAAATTCCTGGGCTCAAGACATCCACCCATCTTGGCCTCCCAAAGTGCCAAGATTACAGGAGTGAGTCATCATGCCTGGTCAGAATTTGTAAGATTAATAAATTTTTAAGTCACCATTTATGTCTAATGAATTAGGAGTTTTGATTTTTTTATTGTTAGTTGGCATGTAATAATTGTACATATTTATGAGATACAAAGTGATATTTCAGTACATGTATACAACATGTAATGATTAAATACGAGTATTACCATATTCATCATCTCAAATATTTATCTTTTCTTTGTGTTGTGAACATTCAAAAATCTTCTTTTCTAGCTTTTTGAATATGCACACTAAACTACTGTTAACCATATTTACCATATGGAACTATAGAAAAATAAAACTTAATCCTATCATATAGCTTAACTTTGTATCCATTAACCAATCTTTTCCTGTTCTCCTCTCCCAGCTACCCTTCCCAGCCTCTGCTAATCACAATTCTACTCTCTACTTACATTAGCTCAGTTTGATCCCATATGTGAATGAGAACATGCGGTATTTATCTTTCTGTGTTTGACTTATTTCACTTAGTATAATGTCCTCCAGCCTTATCTATGTTGACCGTATTTCATTCCATTTTATGGCTGCATAGTATTCCATTGTATATACCTGCCACATTTTTTGGATCCATTTGTCTGTGGATGGACAATTAGGTTGATTACATATCTTAGGTATGTGAACAGAGCTGCAATAAACTTCTAGAGGTGCAGGTATCTCTTCAATATATTGATATCCTTTCGTTTCGATAAATAGCAGTGAGATTGCTGGAATAGGTGGTAATTCTATTTTCAGTTTTTTGTAGAAACCGGTATACTTTTTTCCATTATGCTCACAGTAATTTATACTACCCCCAACAGTGTAGAAGAGTTCCCTTTTTTCAGTACCCTCATAAGCATTTGTTATTTTTCATCTTTTTGACCATAGCCATTCTAATAAGGGTAAGATGTTACCTCACTGTGATTTTGATTTGAGCTTTGGAAATCTTAAGATTGCTAAGAAGAGATATGGTAGACTAAATAACAGACCCCAAGAGAAATCCACACCCTAAACACCGAAACCCGTGATTGTTACCTTAAATGACAAACAAAGGTTTTTCAGATGTAATCAAGTATCTTGAGACAGGAAGATCCTGAATTTTTCCAATAGGCCCTAAATGTAATTACATGTATCTTTATAAAAGGGAAGAAGAAGAAGATATGGCAGATAGAAGAGAAGGCAGTGTGACAACAGAGGCTGAAAGAGAGATGTGGCTCTAAGCTAATGAATGCCAGCAGCCACCAGAACCTAGAAGAGGCAAGTGATGGATATGGCTTCCCCGCAGGGGGAATATGGTCCTGCTGGCTCTATTTCTTCCAGGCAATACTGATTTTGAATTTTTGGTCTCCAAAACAAACAGAATAAATTTTCCTTGTTTTAAGCTACTAAGTTTGTGATAATTTGTTACAACAGTCATAGGAAAGGAATGAAAGCAAGTTTTTGGAAAATTGCTTTTATACTTAATATCCATACCCGTGACACGTCTTCTGATACAGCGTTACAAATGTTTCATTTAAATGAGAATATTTTGTTTCATTGAACTATATCTTCAGTTCTCCTATACTATGCAGCCAAAATACAGGTGATGTAGGCACTTCAGACATAATTAAGTACCGGAAAACTGAAGAGACATATTTCATGGAATTTGAATGCCTAACTGTAATATTAGCATCAAGTTGAAATTCAACTAGTGTGTTTCTAGGTAAATAAAGTCAATAAATATCTTTGACTTTTTTTCTAATGCATACAAGTTTATTAATATAACTTACCTAATTTAACCTAAACTCAGTTTTGTCAACCATTGAGTGATTAACGATACCTTTCTACCAGCGCAGACCCAGCTGCAACACACCAATCTTAGAAGCAGTGCTCTTAGAACCGTAATTCTAAAGTTCTACTTTATTGTTTTGGATTTCTTTTAAGGAAAATAATGTTAGTGAAAACTCATTTTATTTCTGTTTACTGTTTTTGTGAGATGGAGTCTCACTATGTTGCCCAAGATGTAGTGCAGTGTACAATCTCAGCCACTGCAACCTTCACCTCCCATCTTCAAGTGATTCTCATGCCTCCAGCCTCCTGAGTAGTTGGGACTACAGGCACATCCCACCACACCTGGCTAATTTTAATTTTTTTGTATTTTTAGTAGAAACGAGATTTCACCATATTGTCCAGGCTGGTCTCAAACTCCTGGCCTCAAGCTATCTGCCTGCCTCAGCCTTTCAAACTGCTGGAATTACAGGCATGAGACTTCACGCCCAAGCTGGAAATCCATTTTCAATTATTTTTAGACTTATTACCTAGCAGGAGTCAAATATAAATTACAAACATAAAATGGTACTTAGACTACTATACATAACTTAATTTGTGGGTGACAAGTAAATAATTAAGACTTTAAAACAATTTCAAGTATTAACAAACAATTGAGGAAAATGGTAAGCAGATGACTGAAGGTAAGAAAATAGTAGTTTCTTCTAGTCTTATATGTACGTTTATAAGAAACACTTTTTAAAGGAGTTTTTCTCAACATGAATTGTGTGTAAGAGGCAAGTAATCATACAGAACAATTGCAGAAACATTATTCCACAGCATAGGTCTCCAGAGATGTTTATAAGCTGATAAATGACCTTAAACCATTAGAACTATTGATGATAACAAAATCAAGTATAAAATTTGAGCAGGGATTTCTTATCTGTGTTTTCAATCATTTTTCCTAAGTTAATAATTAAACAGAGAGCACATTTCTTTCTTAATATTACATTGGTGATTGCATTTCACTCTTATTGTACTCCAGAGATGATAGAATGGCTCTGTAGGTGTGCAAACTAAAAGTGGTAATGTTGGTTAACAATGGCATATATGTTACAAAATTCTAATATATTATGAATTGCTTTTAGCAATTCTGAGATAAACCAATGCACTGTGTGAATCAGACATCCAGACATTTAATGCTTTGGCTACTCAAAGTAGTTTCAAAGTGAATAATCAATACAATTTCTTCATTCAAAATATATATCTCTTTGGGAGGAAGTTTGAAATTTATATCAAAATGAGAAGTTAAAGAGAAAAAGTTCCTTTGTTTAAAGAGATTAGCAACCTTCCCCAACACTCACACATACTGCCATTTCCACCAACAAAGTTTCACCACATGCTTAACCACTGTGATTTTTTAGTCTTCTTCCCTTTGGGAACTTATGGATTCCCCTCACTTTCCTGCCAGCCCCACTATGTTACTATCATGTTTTTAATATTTTATGGGGAATCCCATGTGGTTTTGTTGTAGAAACATTTTTAGGTTATCTTATTTCCTATAGTGTCACAAGCAAAAGGTGCCTTACATTTTTAAATGTATGTATTATTACCCAAATAACTTCAGATATATTTATTATATCACCTTAGTTCTTTACTCTCTTCTCCATTGACTGTGCTACCTGTGGATAAGTCTTCTGTTTCAAATGTTTGGGTCCCATGTTTCATGCTGTTGTTGTTGTTGCTGTTTTTTTTTAACTTTAAATGACTGGTGATCCTTGATTTTCTCTTCATATTTTTAAATACAATAGATTGAATAGTGCTTGCAACTGGAAAGTTGTCTAAGCAGGGCATTAAACAACATTGTTCCCTGTCATCTCTCCAGCTAAAGTCAATGCCTTGTACATGAGGAATGCTATGTAAAAAATAAATTGACAATGGAAAAAAAATGAATAAAACATGAATACAGATTCTAGAATCAAAAACAGTCATGCTTATGCACAAACAAAATAGAGTTTTTTGACACTACTTAGTTTATAAAACAGAAAAGTATAAATAGTTCCTATTAAAACAGACTTCTAAAATACAGAAAATGAAGACTATAGAGAGATATAATTTCCAAAAATGTTCTGAAGAGAAAATACTAATGAGGGCTAAGAAATTTCCCAAAATGGTATCTACATGATAGCAAAGAAAACTCAAAGGCTCACAGAGGGAGCTGAAAGACACAAGTCTCTAGCACATCTTAACCATTTTTTATACACAAAGTCGAGCTGGATGCAATGATTGTGAAGTGGGTCACTATTGAACAATGTCTTTGAGCCCTTCCATCATATGCCAGACATGTGATACAGATAAGTGCATAATATGCTCATTTGCCCAAGTTTAGTACAAAAGAGATAGGAGGTGATCTAAGTTTACTTTATGATAATATTATTAAAAGTAATGAATTTCATATTTAAGAAGTAATAATTAGCTTCATTAAGGGGTTGAAAAGTAAGGCACCAACATGTATTTTTATTAGAGCGCATCTGTTTTGTAACAGAATAGTGCAGAGGTCTAGGAATTATTATCATTGGGTTCTTTTTTACCCTGGCACTCCTACTGACTAGCTGGATGATATTGTGGGGCCACTTGAACTCTCTAGATTGCATTTTTCTCAATTTATGCTGGGAGGAACACACTTATATTTAGTAATTTTGAAAATATTTTCTGTGAATAAGGAAGGATTATTTTTTAACTTGTAATTCAGGTATGAATCCTCTAAGATTTTCTGATTGTCTGTCTGTATCATTTCACTACAAAGACTCACATATTATCATCACTTTCCTTATTTTATCATCATACTAGGTTAAAAATAGTTTTATTTTCCAGTAACAATCTTATCATTTGTGATTGCCAGAACTATAGAACTGTAGAATGATGCAACAATAACAATATTTTTTCTCTATACTTCGCTTGAGTCCAACAAATAGCTTTTACCATTTACCACTTGCAAAGTCTTAAGCATACCTAATGATGAATGGATTAATAATTCAAGGTTGCTGAAGGTTGCCTACCATGGAGGACAATGTGGAAACATACATAAGCAAGATTGGAAAATGAAGTGTCATAAGATGCAAGAAAAGCATGAAATGGAAAAATGTCTCATGAAGCTGATTTTATTTGAGAGGTCTTAAACACTGGGCTTATTTCAACAGGTGGCTCTAAATAAAAATGAATTGCCACGGAGAGAAAACTGTGCAAAGGCATTGGAATGGGAAAGCACGGATTGCATTTAAGGACTGGTTTACTGTGCAGCTTAACTGAGGAAGGAGTTTGAAAAGATTCTTTAGGACTCTTTTCTATAAAATATTGCAGACTATTCTAAGATACCTGAATATAATTTGCTATACTTTATTAAAATTAATTTAGAACTTACCAAACAATAGTAAAACAGAAAAGTACATTTCATAGAGAGAAATGATCCTACTAAAGGATCCTCACAATGTGAAAAATCCTTGATGGTTGTTTTTGTCCATGTCCTGTGGATAAACTGAAACATAGAATCATGTTCCATTCAACTTGTAGGGCTAGCTGATAATTGTGATTTTCAAATAACCCAGTTCTAATGTTAATAGTTGCTCAAATATTCTATGCTAGTATTTCCTGGAGTGAGTACCATGGAACACTTTATATAAATGATGCATTAAGAATAACCTTTTTATAACAAATATCTTGACTGTTCACAGCATCTTAAAATTACAAGAAATAAAAATTAAAAGTAACTAAAATGTATTCAACATTAACTATGTATAAAGGTACCATGCTAAGAACTTAAGTTTTATTTGCTAACTGTCACAACCACATTTTTTTGTAGGCATAATTATTACTCTTCTTTTACAGGATAGAAAATTGTGAATTGGTAAATGGCAGCATGATGCCCACAACCAGGGCGTTTTGTTATAATATTCTTGTGATTCTGATCTTTATTGTTCAGAAAACTCTTGTTGTGGGGATCTTTTCTGATTAAAATTAGTAAATGCTATGTGCTTTTCTTTCATGATAGCATAGCTTACCAAATATTTATGACAAAATTCCAGAGACTAGTCACATTTACTTATTTTATTCAATTTCCATAATGTCTTTATATTGAATAATCAAATCAAGACCAATTAATAAACCAAAAAATAAACAGCTTTAGATATTTTTGTCTAAAATAGGGTTTTTATAGTTTCCCAAATAGATGACAAATTTGCCGATTTTTCAGGAATTTACTTGGCATATAGTTTAGTTAGAAAAATTAATATGTCCTCCTTGCAAGAGTTATGATGAGCAACCTCTAGACATAGAGTCATTTAAGAACATATAAAAATCCTATTTCCATAAACTTAATCTGTTTTTTGCACCAGAGATACTGCATTTACATGACCAAACTGGAAAAATAATTTCCAATACATTTAAAAGAAAAATAATTAGTAATGTTATTTACTCATTTTTATAAGATTGACTTCTATATCTTTATTGGAGTTAAAAAGAAGTGAAAACCAAAGTTTTACTGGAGACTAATTTTTTCTTTCTTTTTTTTTTTTAAATGAAGTTCCAAGACTGGGAAAGAGAAAAGAAAACATAGCCTGATTTCTCCTCCTTCACTTTTTTTTAAGTTTTATTTTATTGAACTGACACATATTAAGTTACATATTTAAGGGGTAAATATTTATGAAGTAATATCAATACATGAATGCATTTTGTAATGATCAAATCCAGGTAATTGATAAATCCTTCACCTAAATATTATTTATTCATGGTGAGAACATTCAAAATCTCTCAACTGTTTTGAAACATATAATAAATTCTTATTAACTATAGTCACCCTTCTTTGTAATTGGTATGGTTTGAATACATGTTTCCAACCAAATATTTTGTTGAGTTGTAATCCCCAGTGTTGGAGGTGTGGCCTGGTGGGAGACATTTGGATCATGAGGGTAGATCTCTCATGAATGGCTTGGGCCCTCCCCTTGGTGATAAATAAGCTCTCACGCTGAGTTCACACAAGATTTGGTCATTTAAAAGTTTGTGGCATATCCCTTCAATCCCCCCACTCTCTCTCTCTCTTGCTTCTAGTTTTGCCATGTGATGTACCTGCTCTCACTTCACCTTTCACTATGAGTAAAAGCTCCCTGAGGCCTCCTGAGAAGCTATCCAATGAGAAGGCCACGACTGAGCATCCTATAGACCCATGAGCCAATTAAACCTCTTTGCTTTATAAATTTTCTACTCTTACGTATTTGTTCATAGCAATGCAGGAATGGCTTAACACATAAAACTGGTACTGAGAAGAGGGGCATTGATATAAAGATACCCAAGAATGTGAAAGCAACTTTAGGACTTGGTAATGGATGTAAGTTAAGAGTTTTGGAGATTCAGAAGACAGAAAGGTGAGGGAACGTTTGGAACTTATTAGAAAGTAGTTAAACAATTGTGACCAAAATGCTGATAGTGATATGTACAGTGAAGTATAAGCAGAAGAGGTCTCAGATGGAAATGATGAACTTGCTGGAAACCAGAGCAAAGGTCACGTGTGTTACGCCTTAGCAAAGAACTTGGCTGCATTCTGTTTATGCCCTAGGGATCTATGAAACTCTGAGCTTGAAATTGATGATCTGGGATATCTAGCAGAAGAAATTTCTAAATAGCATAGCACTCACGATGTGATCTGGCTGTTTCTAACAACCTATTCTCAGATGCAGGAGCAACTAAATGACTTAAAGTTGGAATTTACATTAAAACAGAAAGCAGAAGATAGAAGCTAAGAAAAATTACAGCCTGGTCATGTGTCAAAGGAAAAAAAAGCTTTCTGGGGAGAAGAATTTAAGTAGTCTCTTAAGCAACCACTTGCTAGAGATATTTGTGTAACTAAAAGGTAGCCAAGTACTAATATTCAAGACAATGGGAAGAAGGCCTTGAAGGCATTTCAGAGATCTCTCAGACAGCCCCTTCCATCACAGGCCCTGAGGCCTGCAAGGACTGAATAGTTCTGTGGGCCAGGCCTGGGTCCCCACTACTCTTTGCAGCCTTGGGACACTGCTCTTCCATCCTAGGTACTCTGCCTCCAGCCTCTGCTTAAAGGGCCCCAGGTGTAACTTGGGATTCTGCTTCAGAGGGTACAAGCTGTAAGCCTCGGTAGCTTCCACATGATTGTTAAGCCTGTAGGAGAGCAGGTAGTACAAGAGTTAAGGTGGCTTAACCACCTCCCCCTAGTTTTCAGAGAATATATGAAAAAGCCTGGGTGCCAAGACAGAAGCTTGCTGTATGAGTGCAACCTCCACCGAGATCCTCAACTAGGGAAGTATGAAGGGGAAATGTGGGCTTGGAGGCCCCACACAGAGTCCCCCCAGGGCATGGCCTAGTGGAGCTGTGAGACGAGATCCACCATCCTCCAGATCTGAGAATGGTAGATCCACTGGCAGCTTGGACCCTGCATCTGGGGTGGGGTGGGGTGGGGAGAAGGCACTCAACTCAACCCCATGAAAGCAGCAACAGAAGCTGACCCTGAGTTGCCACAGGGTCTTGGGATCTGATCCCTTGCACCAGTATGCCCTGGATATGGGACATGGAGGCAAATGTGATTATTTTGGAAGGTTGATATATAATGACTGCTGAACATGACTATGTCTTAAAATTTAATGGAGCCTGTAGCCCTTTTCTATTGGTTGATTACTCTATTTTGGAAAAGGAATGTTTACCCAATACCTGTCTCCCCACTGTATCTTGAAAATAACTTGTTTTTGTAATTTTTCAGGCTTATAGTTAAAAGGGACTCACATTGTCTCAGATGAAACTTTGAATGCCTGAGTTAACATTGGAATGAGTTAAGACTTTGGGAGACTGTTGGGGCAGCATGATTATATATTCCAATGTGAGAAAGAATGAGATTTGGGGAGTCAGGAGTGAAATGATATGGTTTGAATATATGTTTACACCAAATCTTATGATGAATTGTAATCTCAATGTTGGAGGTGGGGCCCAATGGGAAGTGTTTGGATTATGAGAGTAGATTCCTCATGAATGACTTGGGCCATCCTTTTGATGATAATATGTAAGTTCTTGCTGAGTTCACACAAGAAAGAGTTATTTAAACTTGTGTGTCACCTTACCACCTCTCTCTTATTCCTGCTTTCACTATACGATGTGCCTTCTCTCAATTCACCTTCCACAATGTGCAAAAGCTCCCTGAGGTCTCACCAGAAGCCAAGCAATGTCAGCACCATGCTTGCACAGCCTACAGAACCATGAGCCAATTAAACCTCTTTTCTTAATAAATTACCTAGTCTCAGATATTTCTTTATAGCAATTGCAGGAAAATGCCAGAACTTATTTCTCCTAACCATAACTTTGTCACTTGAGTCTCTTTATGTGCTCTGTTTTTTAATAGTCTTCTGGATTAGCTATAATCTTAATGTGACAATTATGTATTTTTATGTTCATCTGATGCCAATTAATCTTACTTCCTTGCCATCAGTTATTTTGCAGCTTTAATATTGAATGACTGCTCTGCTGGGTTTCAAACTTGCTTGGGGCCTATGGCCCTTTTCTTTTGGCTCATCGGAAGGACTACATATAGAAAGACTACAATGTTTAGTGTTTGTTTTACTTAGTCTGGGCAGTATCACTGAGCTCTGGTCAATGGGAGGCACTTAGAAATTATGTACATGTTCATACTTTTCCTAAAATAGCATAACTGAGCCTCCACACATTCTCGTAATTCATCTGTGAGACAGCTGAATGCAGAGAATACCTGGAGAACACATCAGGATAAGAGCCACAGGATTGAAAATTCTGGGTCCTTGCTTAAGTACTTTAAATAGAATTTCTCAGTGGAATCCCCAAACTCAAACTGTTATAAATAAAATTCCATTCATTTGAGTTGCTGAGATTTGAGGGTTGTTTTAGAGGCTAACACAATGTACTATGCTGTCTTTTTTGTTTTATCTATATTTTAAAAAAAGCTTGTATGTGACTCTGCCAATTAAGTCTCCTAATCTCTTTACAAATATTCAATCACTTAACGCTTATTACAACCCCATAAGATAGGTAATATTATTATCCAATTTATGCAAAGGAGAAAACAGAAACATAGGTTTACATAGCTAGTAAATAACAAAGCCAAGGTCCACCCTGGGCACTCTGGAGGCAGAGTTTCTGATCTTAAACTGTGGCTATAGTACCTGAATTTAATTAATTATTCTTTTAAAGATTTTGTGGGGTTTTGTTGTTGTTATTTTGTTTTGTTTTGTTTTTTGTTTTGGTGTGAGCTAGTTTGTGTCTTTCTATGCCTCAATATTTTAGCAGTCTTGTATCTGACTAATTATGGATAGAATAGAATACACATTGGCCTGAGTCTTACATTTAAGAATAGCCTCAAATGTGAGCTGATTACATTTGTAATCACTATATTTTTTTGTGTTTTATGATTGAATTAGTTAAATGTAAAATATTTAAAGATCTATAGCCCTATTTTTATACTTCTTTAACTTCTTTCAAATTATAAGGAAGCATTAATATTTGGAAGTGGCCCAGCCAAGCTCTTATTCTCTCAGAAGTCTTGTTTTGCACACTTACTGCTAGTACGTAAGAAAAGCAATTGTCTATTCTATGAAACTTGAAATGAATTCAACAGACTATTTCACTGAGTATCTAAAAGCTTATAGATCCTTGAGGAATATACCGTGGTGCCACCAGGTAAGCTTCTGATGAAGCTGCACTAGGCAGAGATTTGGATCATAGAGAAGCTGAATATGGTTCATTTACTTGTCCTGAAATGAACTTCAAAAACTTTTATGCTCATCTAATTCTTGAAAAAAGTTACATAGATCAACCTTTTCTATATCCCGTAAGAAAATGTTAGGTCACATCCAATTAGAAGTTGTGTTATTGACAAAGGAGATACTGGCTAGAGCATCTGGACCAACTCTGGCTTATTTAGCAATGAGTCATGGGATCTGTAATTCTCACTTGGCTCTACTGAAAAGAAAGGAAAGATCTGTGCCTAATGAGATGTCCAAAATGTGACATCTCTAAGGGTTTGGCTCATCCCATCAGAGTGTACCAGAGGGTCAGCACCAAGCTTAAACTTAAATCCCTTTACAAACTGAGATCTTTGGGTTGTGAAGAACATTTGAGGTTTTTTCTTTATCTTTCTGTAAGTTACTTTTTTCTGCTTTCTTAAACTAAAACAGTTTCTTCCTTTAAGGAATAATTGCATCCACGGAGCTTACTGTGAATTGATTATAGGGAGAGCTGTCATTTAATCCACCTACATAAGTTGCATGCATATGTGACTTTTTTCAGATTGCTAATGTGTTCCTGAGTGGCACTACCAAAATTGTATATGCCTTTGTTTATTTTTGCCTGTCGCAAGCTATTAACTTTAATTATCCAAATTATTCTTTCATATACAGTACTATCTCTAATTTACACTCCACTTATTATTTTATCAGTTATCTAAAAAGATGTTCTCAGAAGGGACCTCCACCAAGATGGCTGAATAGAAACAGCGCCAGAGTGTAGTTCCCAGCAAGAGAGATGCAGACGAAGAGTGATCTCTGCATTGACAAATGAGGTACCAGGTTCATTGCAATGGAAATGGTTGGACAGTAGGTATAACCCAAAGAGGGCAAACCAAGGCAGGGCGGGACGCTGCTCCACCTGGGAAGTACATCTGACTAGAGGATCAGGGGCTCTCCCACTCTGGCATTCCAGTTGAAGTACTGTGGTTCAATCAAGCCCTGTGCAACCCACAGACCAGAAGACCTTCCCTGGGCTGAGAAACATCTGCCAGTTACCTGGACAGAGATGAGAAGCAACCCAGGCTGGTGCCACACATTGACTGCACTGATCTAAGCAGATGTATTGGCTAATGCCAAGAGAGCCTGCGAAACAGAGCTTCTCGCCCCCCGGAGAGAAGGGGAGCTGAAAGCAGGAAGTCAGATGATTTGACTAGGCAGGTCCTTCCCACATGAAGCCCAGAAAACTGAAGCCCTCTCACTTGAGAGTTTTGCAGCCAGCACATCAGTTCAAGCTTGACCCAAAACGATAGAGCCTGGTGAGGGAAGGGCAGCCGCCATTCCAAAGGACGGTCTGATCTTCCTGTGTAAACAAAACCAACAGAAAACATACACAGGAGCTCCACTGAGTCCCTGGCAGCCCAGCAGCACCTCTCCAGGCACACAAGGGACAGACAGCCCCTTCAAGCAGCTCCCTGAGATCAAAGCTAGATAAATTCATGAAGATGGGAAGAAACCAGTGCAAAAAGGATGAAACCATCAGGGACCAGAATGCCTCTCCATCTGCAAGGGATCACAACTTCTCACCAGCAAATAGAACAAAACAGGATGGAAAATGAGTTTGATAAACTGACAGAAGCAGGCTTCAGAAGGTGAGTAATAACAAACTACTCTGCGCTAAAGGAACACGTTCTAACCCAATGCAAAGAAACTAAAAACCTTGAAGAAAGGTTAGACAAAATGCTAACTAGAATAATGAGCTTAGAGAAGAACATAAACGACTTAATAGAGCTGAAAAACATAGCACAAGAACTTCACAAAGCATACACAAGTTTCAATAGCTGGATCAATTAGGTACTGTAGAAGAAAGGATATCAGAGATTGAAGATCAACTCAATGAAATAAACCAGAAGGCAAGATTAGAGAAAAAAGAGTGAAAAGAAATGAACAAAGCTTCCAAGAAATATGGGATTATGTGAAAAGACCTAATCTAGACTTGATTGGTGTACCTGAATATGATGGGGAGAATGAATCCAAGTTGGAAAACACTCTTCAGGATATTATCCTGGAGAACTTCCCCAACCTATCATGGCAGGCCAACATTCAAATCCAGGAAATACAGAGAACACTACAAAGTTATTCCTCAAGAAGAACAACTCCAAGGCACATAATCTTCAGATTTACCAGGGTTGAAATGAAGGAAAAAATGCTGACGGCAGCCAAAGAGAAAGGTTGGGTCACTCACAAAGGAAAGCCCATCAGACTCACAGGGGATATCTCAGCAGAAACCCTACAAACCAGAAGAGAGTGGGGGACAATATTCAACATCCTTAAAGAAAAGAACTCTCAACCCAGAATCTCATGCCCAGCCAAACTGAGCTTCATAAGTGAAGGAGAAATAAAATCTTTTACAGAAAAGCAATTACTGAGAAATTTCTTCTTCACCAGACCTGCCTTACAAGAGTTTCTGAAGGAAGCACTAAACATGGAAAGGAACAACAAATACCAGCCTCTCCAAAAATGTACCAAATGGTAAAGACCAACGATGCAATGAAAAAAATAGTGTCAACTAATGGGATGAATTCCTGGACAATTATACCCTCCCAAGACTAAACCAGGAAGAAGTTGAATCCCTGAATAGTTCGATAACAAGGTCTGTAATTGAGGCAGAAATTAATAGCCTACCAAACAAAAAATGTCCAGGTCCAGATGGGTTTACAGCAGAATTCTACCAGACATACAAAGAGGAGCTGGTTCCATTTCTTTTGAAAGTATTCCAAACAATACAAAAAGAGGGAATCCTCCCTAGCTCATTTTATGAGACCAATATCATCCTGATACCAAAACCTGGCAGAGACACAACTAAAAAAAAAAGTTCAGGCCAATATCCATGATAAACATTTAATGCAAAAATCTTCAATAAAATATGGGCAAACTGAATGCAACAGCACATCAAAAAGCTTATCCATAAAGATCAAGTAGGCTTCATCCCAGGGATGCAAGGCTGGTTTAACACCCTCAAATCTACAAACATGATTTATCACATAAACAGAACCAAAGACAAAAACCACATGATCATCTGAGTAGATGAAGATAAGGCCTTCAACAAAATTCAACAATCCTTTATGCCAAAAAACTCTCAAGAAACTAGGTAGTGAAGGAATGTATCTCAAAATCCCAAGCTATTTACAACAAGTGTACAGCCAATATCATACTGAATGGGCAAAAACTGGAAGCATTCCCTTTGAAATCTGGCACTAGACAAGGATGCCCTCTCTCACCATTGCTATTCAATACAGTATTAGAAGTTCTATCCAGAGCAATCAGGCAAGATAAGAAATAAAAAGTATTCAATTAGGAAAAGAGAAAGACAAATTGTCTCTATTTGCAGATGACATGATTGTATATTTAGAACACTCCATCATCTCAGCACAAAATCTCCTTAAGCTGATAAGCAAATTCAGCAAAGTCTCAGGATACAAAATCAATGTGCAGAAATCACAAGCATTCCTATATACCAATAACAAACAGGGAGCCAAATCATAAGCACACTCCCATTCACAGTTGCTACAAAGAGAATAAAATATCTAGGAATACAACTAACAAATGATGCAAAACACTTATTCAAGGAGAATTACAAACTACTGCTCAAGGAAATAAGAGAGGACACAAACAGATGGAAAAACATTCCATGCTCATGGAAAGGAATAATCAATATCATGAAAATGGCCATACAGCCCAAAGTAATTTATTGGTTCAGTGCTATCCCCAACAAGCTACCATTGACCTTCATCACAGAACTGGAAAAATAACCCTTTAAACTTCACATGGAACCAAATCAGAGACCACATAGCCTAGATAATCCTAAGCAAAACAAACAAACAAACAAACAAAAAAAAAAAAGCTGGAGGCATCATGCTACCTGACTTCAAACTATACTACAAGGCTACTGTAATCAAAACAGCATGGTACTGGTACCAAAACAGAGATACAGACCAGTGGAACAGAAAAGAGGCCTCAGAAGTGATGCCACACATCTGCAAGCATCTGATCTTTGACAAACCTGACAAAAAGAAGCAATGGGGAAAGGATTCCCTGTTTAATAAATGATGTCGAGAAAACTGGCTAACCATGTGCAGAAAGTTAAAACTAGACCCCTTCCTTACACCTTACATTAAAATTACTCCAGGTGGATTAAATATTTAAACATAAGATCTAACACCATGAAAACCCTAGAAGAAAACCTAAGCAAAACCATTCAGGAGATAGGCATAGGCAAGGACTTCATAACTAAAACACCAAAAGCAATGGCAACAAAAGCCAAAATAGACAAATAGGATCTAATTAGACTTAAGAGTTTCTGCCCAGCAAAAGAAACAATCATTAGAGTGAACCGGCAACCAAGAGAATGGAAAAAAATGTTTGTAATCTACCCATCTGACAAAGGGTTAATATCCAGAATCTACAAAGAAATAAAGTAGATCTATACAAACAAACAAACAAACAAAAACAAACCCATTCCAAAGTGGACGAAGAATATGAACAGACATTTTTCAAAAGAAGACATTTTGGAGGTCAATAAACATATGAAAAAATGCTCATCATCACAGGTCGTTTGAGAAATGCAAATCAAAACCATGTTGAGATACTACCTTACACCATTTAGAATGGAGATCATTAAAAAATCTGGAGACAACATATGCTGGAGAGGATGTGGAGAAATAGGCACAGGTGGTGGTAGGAGTGTAAATTAGTTAAACCATTGTGGAAGACGGTGGTGATTCCTCAAGGATCTAGAAATAGAAATTCCATTTGATACGGCCATCCTATTACTGGGTATATACCCAAAAGATAATAAATCATTTTATTAGAAAGACACATGCACACATATGTTCATTGCTGCACTGTTTACAATAGCAAAGACCTGGAACCAACCCAAATGCCCATTAGTGATGGACTGGACAAAGAAAATGTGGCACATACATAGCATGGAATATTATGCAGCCATTAAAAAACAATGAGTTTGTGTCTTTTGCAGGGACATGGAGGAATTTGGAAATGATATTCTCAGCAAACTGACACAAGAACAGAAAACCAAACACCACATGTTCTCACTCATAAGTGGGTGTTGAGCAATGGAAGACATGGGCACAGGGAGGGGAACATCACACACTGGGGTCTATTGGGGGGTGGGTATTTAGGGGAGGGACAGCAGGGGACAGGGAGGTTGGGGAGGGATAACACTGGGAGAAATGCCTGATGTAGGTGATGCAGGGGTGGAAACAGCAAACCACCATGGCATGTGTGTACCTATGCAATAATCCTGCAAGATCTGCACATGTACCGCAGAACTTAAAGTACAATTAAAAAAAGAAAAAAAAAATATGCCCCCGTTCACCATTTTTATAGCAAAACATACTAATGTTTTAAAATGCTCTCACCAAATAACTATTGAATGTATATCTCCTGGAATAGAATAAGAAATGTTTAGTGTCTTTTACTCATTCGTTTGTACTAATCCAAAGAAAACATTAAGATGATAAATGAAGGTCTAAGAAAATATTCGTGATATTATTTAACTTTTAATATAGCTATTTCGAATTAGGGAAAAATACTATTTCCTTGAGCATTGGATACATGATATGTAGTATCCATTTAAAATACAAGTTCATCACAGACTAAGGCAACTTCATATCATGTGCCAATATTAGGTTCAAAAACACTTGTTTAAAGCAAATTGATTTCTTATCATGTACTTTTTAATGGCAGAAAAATTGTTACTGAATTTCTTTGGTATACATTGTATTCACACTTTCTCAATTTTTAGGAGTGTGTTTCACACTAATATTTACTGCAATACAGATAGATCATAGCTCAAAATGTAGAAAAACTCAATATGCTATATGGCCACAATATTTTTGTGGTAAACTAAAATCTCTTTCAACAGGTACACAGTCTGATATCTATATATGCTGAAGTTTTTTGAAAAAGGAAAATGACCAGAAATAAAATGAAAAGGAGGGAATGTGATCATAATAATATGATTAAATTTCTTAAGATAACTTAAAAATTTGAAATTAGCCAAACTGTAAAATAAGAGCATAAGGGCCACTAGCTCTATATTTTCCTATTTCACAAAATGATCAAATTGCTATTTAAAATTTTCTATAACTGCAACTTTTTTAAACAGATTTGAACTGTTATTAATGCTATGTTATAAAAATCCACATGTATTTTTTGTGTCTATTTTAGATTTGATATCTTTGAGTATGATTTATTATTTTTAGGATCTTTTTCTTTCTAAAGGAATGCCTTTTACTTTTGAATTTCACAATGAAAAAGATATTATAAATAACAATATTATAAAAAATTTTCTAAAAGTTTTAACATTAAAACTATTATAAAATATATACTATTTTTATGTGGACAAAATTTGAAAGTGCATGCTAGCTTTAGACTTTTCTAAAAAACAACCATAGAATATTTATGTGAAAAAATTTAACTTTTTTGTTTTTTTGAGAGAAAGTCTCACTTTTGTTGCCCAGGAGGGAGTGCAGTGACGCCATCTCAGCTCACTGCAACCTCTGCCTCCGAGGTCAAAGCTATTCTCTTGGGTTAGCCTCCCCAGTAGCTGAGTTTACAGGCATGAGCCATCATGCCCAGGTAATTTTTGTGTTTTTATCGTAGAGATGGGGTTTCACCGTGTTGGTAAGGCTGTTCTCAAATGTCTAACCTAAAGTGATCTGCCTAATTCAGCTTCCCAAAGTGCTGGAATTACAGGAATGAGCCACTGCTACCAACCCCAAATTTAACGTTTAATGTTTAAGTAGGTTAATTACATTTGCTCTGTTGATACATTAGGAATTCAGTGTTGAGGGATGGTTTTGTTTTGTTTTCTCTCACAGACAATATGTATTAGTTCATTGTTTAATTGCTATAAAGAACTACCTGAGACTGGATAATTTGGAAGAAAAGAAGTTTAATTGACTCACAGTTCCCCAGACTATATAGGAAACATGGCTGGAGAGGCCTCAGGAAACCTACAGTCACAGCAGAAGGTAAAGGGGAAGCAGGCCCATCTTACATACCTGGGAAGAAGGAAAAGGGGGAAGTGCTACACACTTTTAAACAACCATATCTGGTGAGAACTAACTCACTATCATGGGAAGAGCAAGGGAGAAATCTACCCCCATGATTCAATCACCTCCCACCAATTCCCTCCTTCAACACAGAGGTTTGCAATTTAACGTGAGATTTGGGCAGGGACAGAAAGCCAAACCATATCACCATACAACTAATTTAACTTTCAGATCAGTTACATGTAACAATGACCATGAAGTCAAGCAATAAATAAGGAAGTTTCTCCAGAAGCTCATAAAATTATAGCTATCTCTTGCAAGCAGTGAGGGGTGGCTGGGTAAACAGGTTATGGTCTTTCCAGGGTGATATTGGAGGTTGTTTAAATTGCAATTACAGTTTATAGTGCAGCTGTTAAAATCCGCCAAACCAAATTTTCATAATGACCTTTTCCATTTATCTAAGGAATTTTGCCAAATGTTTAATTTGTAGGCATCTCACTTGGGCACTTTTACAAAAATACACCTTTAAATGAATTATCTCATCTTTAGCTTTTACACACAATATTGAATGTCTGTAGGTGACCTATAGTTTCAGTGGAGTTAACTCATTTAAATAAGATACAATAATTACTAACTCTCCAGAAAGGAAGAGAACATTTGGAATTTTTGAAATGTTTATTACAGTTACCTCATTAATATTAAGAATTCAGTTTTGGAAACCCGTCACTTTGGAAAAAGCATTGAAACAGCAATGACCGTGCACTTACATAATCCATGTAAATGTCAGGTAACATAAGAACAGAATGCATTGTCTCTTTAATAATTTTTATTTAGCCACATCTCTATTAATTTATATTAATCCAAGAAATAATCATTACTTATTTTTTCTTCATTTAAACAAATAGTTACAATTAGCCAAATAGGAGAATACTGTTTAAAAACTGATTTAGCTATGGCTCGTCTTGCTATCAAAATGCGTTAGTTCTAAATTATACTAAGTAAACTGAACACTGTTTAAAACATGATTGATTCAATTAGCTACAACTCTTTTAGAGGTCAGGGAACGTTGATGAACACCTGGAGGCCCCAACCCTATTACTCTCCTTATCAGTAAAATGATCTTCTCTGTATCCTAAGTGTTCAACCAAGTCTATTGAATCAATACAGGTTTTCTTGCTAACTACACTGTCAGAATATTTGAATGATAAAATTTTAAATATAAAATTAAAAATTAAATAGAATCACCTCCAGACTAATTCCAAACTTTTGTAGAACGTGGCATATAAATGAAAATGTTGAGGTGTATTTTGTTCTGGTTGAAAATGAAGGCTCAGAGAGCATCAGTTTGAATCTAGGCCAGTGTAAGTCCTATGAGGTCTTGGAAAAACTACTTGGTTGCTCTAAACTTGTTTCCTCATCTGAAAGTTGGGAAAATAAATGTACATGCCTGCTAAAGATTGTGCTATAATAATAGCAAATAATGAAGAATAAACTCTCAGCACAAAGCCTGGCAAATTGCAAATACTCCAGAAATGATAGGTATTATAAGTAAAATAAAAGTTAATATAGCAAACCAACATTCCTTCAAACAACTCAAACACACACACTAGTTTAACTAACTGCTTCTACATGTCTCTCACTCTCTTCCACTTGACCCTGAAAGCTAATGAAATTAGAATATCCTAAACTGGCATTATGATATTTGAATATCTGCATGGATACAGGACACATATACAAGATAAGTAAAGGTGAAGTGGAAGGAAATAGAGAATAGTGATACACATCTTACTAAGCCTCAGGCAGTAGCCTCAAAGTTTGTTTGCCTTCCTCTAGTTAATGTTCAAACCTAGAGTTGGATTAAACTATTATGATTCCCTTTTACAAATCAGGAAACTAGATTATAAACAAGCCAATTATATTACTTGTAGTGAATAATCAGTTAGTAAGGGAGATGGGTCTTCACTCCAGGTTCATCTGCTCCTGAGTGGACCAATACTCTTTACGCTAAATTATTATGGTCTCTTGTAAACAAAATTTCAGATGTGTGTTTGGACAGATTGTATCGCAGAATCAAAAATCAGCATCATTAGACTGAGAAAGGAGTCTCCTCTAAGTAATTGATGGGGAGAAGGTGGGAAATACTGCTTCAGTGGATCCCTGAGGCAATGAAGCCTCTGGAGGTGAAAGGTTATTGAGGCCTTGTATAACATGAACTACATTTACATCCCCTGCTCTAACAGTTCCTCTTGATATAATATTGTTCTGGGACTTCCGCCTCTCAAAATCTTGTTTAGTTTATCTTTAAAATGGAAATAGTAAGACAGCTTTGAGGACCAATTAAAGTAATACATTTAGAGCATTTAACATCAATTCTAATAAATAGTGATGTGGTTAGTTTGTTGTTGTTACTGTTATCATTGTTACATTGTTTAAAAAACTAGGGTAGTCCATGAACTGAAAGATAAAATACAGTTTGGTAAAGAGGAAGAAAAAAATCAATCCCTCTGTGAGCAAAGATGTAACAGAAATATGCATGCTAAGGCATGATCAACTGCAACTCAGCCAAGCATCCCACATATCATAAAGCTAGTGGAATTAATATATATAAACACATATTGAAAATAATCTCTTAAAAATAAAGCAATTTTGACTGCAATAAAACATTCAGAGTATTTGGATATTTGGCTGAAATAACGTCACTGTCTTCTGAATACTTCAGTGAAAAATTCAGTACTAGGCTCCTTTATTCTTAACATCTTGATGTCACAGCTTTGTGCAGTGATGAGTTACCTTGAAACATTAGTTTTAAGGACAACAATTGAAGAAATTATTTATAGAACAAGAGGGCTTTCGTGCTCTAATTTGTACTTTATACATAGCAGTACTCTCAATAAGTTGCCTTTAGTTGTATGTCAGAACTACACTGTCAGGTAAAGCAAGACTATTTCCACATTTTGTAGCAATGACTTTAAATAAAGAAGAATTTGGAGATAAGTCCATGGTGTAAGGGTATCAGAGAAAATGGGGATTAGCATGGAAGCCATCACTGATATTCTTCCCCTGAAGGAGAGCACATAGTCATGCCCCTCTCCTTTTGCTGTCTTGAAATCTGAACAGAAGACCTTCAGAAGCATTTAATTCAATGATGTAGAAAGCCAGAAGACCTTGGGAAGACACATAGGTCAGAAAAGGTTACTGGTATCTAAAGACAAGTAAAGCAGATGATATAAAATTAGCAGTCAAAAGGTCCTGAGTCCTGGGGTCATAGAGGCCAGCATTTCAATTCTAGCCTGCTACTTGAAAGCTCCAGGTTTTTATACAAGTTAATCAGTCTCTTTAAGCTTCAACTTTACATTTATAAATGACTTTAGTAATAGCAATGTAGAATTATCTGATTCAGAATTAATTTATATAACATTGTAATTGATAATTCAGTCTAAATGTCCTTCACATGGGTCCAGATTTAATTTCTTTAGCTTATAAAAACTGATTCGCTCTAATTAGATTACAAAACTTTAGGTAGTATTGTTATTTAAATTATGTACATTCTATAAAACGTATTCAGTATGTTAGGTATTCCAAAAGCCACAAGATGAGAACACTGTACTTCTAGTAATTCAGTGCATGCAAGCTCATAAAGATAATAATTCTCTTGTAAAAGTTGTTTTAATGCCAAAGAGCTAATAATTTTATTACTCAATTTGTTCTATTTTTGTAAGTACAAAAAATTAAATCTTGCTTATTTGACTTTTTAGAAACTCAGACTACATTATTTTGATACAAATGGAAAAACATAGAGTAAACTTCAAACACTAGTAGATTTTAGTGCTATATATGATGCAAAAAATACAAACATTATTATACATCAGAGCACTCTGGTAATAGTCTTCCCAGTTTTAGTCAAAACATTGTTTGGCAATGGAGTAGTGAAGGTGATTTATTATAGATTTCTATTTTATTTTCCGATATGGTCTTTATTGAACTTTTGCCTAGTATTTCTGTCTTTATGAAAATTCTCCTTCCTCTCAGGAAAGCTATGAAGAAATTGCTAACTATCTGTCATGTAAAATGCTTTTGTTATTTCACTCTATCGTCTATGAAAAAAATTCTGTATACAACCTGAAATTTAAACCTGAGTTTTTACAACAGAGAGAAGCCTTGGCAGTGAAACAGTTATGAAAATATAATATTTACAATGACTAATTCTTGGGGAAAAAGTAAAGATCCAAGCCCAAAACACAGAGGTCTTTTATAGCTACATACAAATGGAGGGAGAAAGAGAGAATAAATGTTCATTACCCAAACTGAAGACAAGGATAAGGAAGTAATATGACTTTCAACTCTCATTTGCAGTGTTTCTACCTTAAAGCATCATCACATATCATGAGTTCATGTTCTGCAACAGTAATGATGCAGTTTCGAATATAATGGTACGGGAAAGTGAATCATATGAAAAAGCAGCAGGAAATTGTACCAAAATATAACTTCCTTTAGGAAAAAGACTTAATAGGTACCTCACTGTGCATAAAAACAAGTTATTTAGACATAGGAAAATTGACATTTCAGTCATTTCAGCTCTTTGTAACTTGCACACGGATACAATCTCAAATGTGAATTGAATTCATATAGCTTCTTGTATAATCATATGTTGAAATATATGATTAAACTAATTATATGTACTTATTCATATGGTATAGCCAAATGTATTTTAAAATGTTTTCACCTATTCTGACATTCATGTGGTCTGAATATATGCAGAAAACTATTAGATATGTACATCTTGTGTTATAATATATTTAAAAGGTGAAACTCAGGGAAAAATAATATTCACCTTTTTTCTTGTTTTTTCAATATGATATGAATACAGTTTGCCTCTCACTTAGTTTTAAAACAAAAACAAGAATACACTCCAGGATTGTTAAATCAACTGCATTGAAATACAATATATTTCAACTATTTAAGTTATTTAATAGTGTATATTTGGTTTGTTTCCAGTTTTGAGCTATTGTAATTACAACAGCTATGTACATTTATGCATACATTGTTGCACTGACATGTTTTTATGATCTTTAATACATCTCCAGGAGTCAAATGGTTGTACCTTAAGGTAGGTATACATTTAGCATTTCGGGTTACTGCTAAATAGCTTGCCAAAATTATTATACCATTTTACTTGCTACTAACAGGGTATGAGATTCCCAGCCACTCCATATCCTCGTAAACATTTTGTATTATCAGTCTCTTTACTCTCCTCCATTCTCGTGTGTATAGAACAGTATCTCATTGTGCTTTTTAATCTGTAATTATCTGATGACTAATACTGTTGAGTATTTTTTCACATGCTCATTGGACACTTATATTCCTTTGTGAAGTATCTGCTAAATGGTTTGCCCATTTTCCAATGTCTGCCTTCTTCCTATTGAGCTATAAGAAGACTACATCTTCCAGATGCAAGCCCTTTGTCAAATTTATTACTTTAAATATTTTCTGCCTTTTTTGTGGCTTGCCTTTTGATTTTCTTTACAGTAATTCCAAAGAGCAAATATTTTTCATTTGAATACAGTCTAATTTCTCAAGCTTGGAGGAAAATTTGAAACAGTTGAAAATTAAGTCTCTTAAAGCTTTCTGAATTAGTATGTAGATATTCTGGTTTCTCTGAGGTTATCCTATTCAGATTTTTATAACACGCTCTTCTTTCAGCTATTTTCAACCCAGTTAACTATATTTTACCTTACCAAGACAAGAGAACATGAACTTCTGTTAGCAGCCAACACTCAGATGGCTAATGAATTCACAAGTGTTCTACGAAAGCAATAAAGGAAGACTAAGCAAAATGGACTGTTCTCATTTCTTTAAGGCTTTTGCCCATTTTATTATGCCCAAAATTTTTTTTTAATTGGTGCAAAAGTCAGAAACAGGACCATTGAAAAGCATGGCATAAAAAGAATGCTGTAGCCACAGAAAGTATCATAATATGAAGCAAATATAAAGAACTCAATACAAAAAAAAATGAAAAAAGGAACAAGCATGAGTAAATAGCACAAAATGATAGATGAAAAAGAAAAAGTAACCAAATGCCCACAAATAGAAGAAGGAAATACTTTGCATGATTTCACATAAAGTACTTCAATCTGGCAAATTCCATATATACACAGTACATTCTATAATGAATTGCATAGCTATAAAACATAAGAAGATATAAGAGGGTCCAAGTAGACTAACAAGTTAATCATGAAAAATGTATTTATTATCATATAATTAAATGAAGTAAGAATATTCTTATCTAGCAACTAGATAACATTCTTACTCTTGATGCAGTTAGATGAAACACACATATCAAAAAAAGTCAGCTTCAAATAAAAACTTTTATGTTTTGCAGAATGAAAAATAATAAAATGAAAATATTAAAAAATTGTTATCAAATCCATTAAATTCTAATATAAGAAAGTTAATAAGTGTAATGAATTTAAAAAAAAAAACAATTTTCTTATATAGGTATAACTGGGAAAGACATAAACATTCATGTAATTACATATACAATAATCATCAAAGAAATTAAAATAAAACTGGTTTATAATACAGCCTGACCATCCTTAATTCAAAAATGCAAAATCCAAAGTGCTCTAAAATCTAAAATTTTTGAGAGCTGACATACCACAAGTAGATAATTCCACACCTCAACTCATGTGATAGATCAGTCAACATGCAGGAACAACTTTGTTTTATGGACAAAGTAATGAAAATATTGTATAAAATTACCTTCAGGCTCTGTGTATAAGGCATATGTGGGTCCCATCTCCCAGATATCTCATTATATACATTCACATATATGACAAAACCTGAAAATCCACTCTGCCATCAGTGAAGTTCAACATTGAGCCCCAAATATGACATTATACACTGGAGTGATGTCAGTCACCTGATGGTAGGTTGATGACATTGGACTGTTCTCATCATGGAAGGGGGAGCACTTAGTTCTTAATGGAATAGAGACTTACTCTTTATATGGATTTCCTTCCTTGCATATAGTACTTCTATTAGAACTACCATTTGTGGATTTACAAAATGCCTTTTCAATCATCATAGTATTATCTCACACAGTTATGCTCTCATCAAAGAACTTTACATCAAACGAGTATAACAATGGGCCATGTGTTGTTGACATGAAGCAGTCACATTTCTTTAAAGCAAAAAATATTTAAAGAATGGGTTGAAGGTAGAGGGCAGTTTATTGCTTACAGACTAGGAATCCCTGAGATTTCAGCAGAAAAATTTGAATAGTAACTATGGACAGTGTAATAGCATTATATAGCTTATTATGAAGAAGAGAGTATAAGATAATATAAATGATCCTAGAGTCTTGTTTATTAATTGGAGAGGTCAACAGCAATGAAAGGAAAGACCCATTTAGTTTTAATGATGTGTTAGAAAAAACAGATCCTTAAGTCAAATAGGATTTTCTTGTTTTGCAGTGGTTCTCACATTCAACATATAATTATCCAGGTTAAGGCAAAAGATCTTCCATATTTTTAAAGTTCCCCATGTAATTTTAATGTAAAGCTTTTGTTGAAACTTTTGTGTCATTGTCTGCAAATGAGTACCAATGATGGAAAACAGGAATTTATGTTTTTACTGGTCAGCTGGGGGAGGCAGAGTGTAGAATAATGGTCAGTAAAATGAAGTAAAACATGATCCATGTGTTTCTTCTCTTGAGAGAAGGCATATTCTATAATTCTAAGCAAGTTCAGCAAGGATTTGAAACAAAGAAGCAAATAACGGATTTGTCGGCGGGTATTCTCATTTGAGTTTTCCCAGAGTTGATATGCTCAATAGCCTCACGATAATTCTAGGCCAATACTCCCTTCTGAGACTTACTCATTTGTGTCTTTGTTGGTGCAAGTGTAGTCAACAAAATAATCCAGCTCTTCAAAGATTTTGAGATCACCAGATACAATTAGAACAAAATGTAGGTCACATTAGAGAACATATATTTGGGAATGAAGAGAAGGAATGCAATATATTGAGATTCAAGGGAGTGCTTAGTGATATTTGTGGTAGCAAATAGAGTATCACTAGAGACATGAATATTTAAATTTTTGTTGCCTCTACCATTTATGTGATATTAAGGATCTAGCAGTATATTATCTCCAAAATAAAACTGGAACCTCCAGATGCTTGACAAAATTACATAGAATTATAGAGAAATTTTATGCTTACAGATAAAAGAAAAGCTGGAAAACAGTTTTTAAGTGCTTAAAGGGGACACAGATTCTTATGTAAATATGTGTCATTTTTAATCATAAATTTAACATATTAAATAAGTTAGAAAGCAAATAGCCAAGCAGATTGATTTATCTAAAAAAATAGGTGTCAATGATTTACCAAAATATAATTATGAAATAAAATTTTATTTTTTCTGTTTTATTCATTTAAAGTCATCTCTTTTCTTCGGATCTCAGATCGTTTAAAAACAAATCTAATTAATAAGAGTTTAGTTAGGCAGTACTGATTACATTCAAACTAACTTTTAAAGTGCATAAGCTCAGGCAAGCACATTCCAATGTAATTTTCTTTCCTCTTTGCTCATTGCTCCTTTTGTCTGTGTCAGCTGAGTCTGCTCTCAGACTCAGATTTATTAAAGGTTGTTTGGAGGACAAATAATTCACATTTTCCTAAATTATTAAACTTGAATAATGTCACTCATTTGGGTTTCTTAACTAGTTCTGCTTTTTTTGAATAGAATACACATTTTTAAAAACACATAAATGTATATAGCTTTAAAATCATTTTTTTTTTTTTTTTTTTTTTTTGAGACGGAGTTTCGCTCTCGTTACCCAGGCTGGAGTGCAATGGCACGATCTCGGCTCACCGCAACCTCCGCCTCCTGGGTTCAGGCAATTCTCCTGCCTCCGCCTCCTGAGTAGCTGGGATTACAGGCATGCGTCACCATGCCCAGCTAATTTTTGTATTTTTGGTAGAGACGGGGTTTCACCATGTTGACCAGGATGGTCTCGATCTCTTGATCTCGTGATCCACCCGCCTCGGCCTCCCAAAGTGCTGGGATTACAGGCTTGAGCCACCGCGCCTGGCGCTTAAAATCATGTGTTTCTCTATCACACATTTTTCTATCACCTCTTCGTGTTCCCCAGACAAACATTTCAATTCTTCCTAGTTTTAGTTTGCACATTGCTAAATAGTATAAATGTATTTGAATTAATCATTAGGAGATATCATTTACCTCTAGTGGTAATGATTCAACTTTTTTTTTCTTTACACCACTTGTCACTCCTTCAACTTTTCATTAACATTATATCACAATTAAAATGAAACTAATTTTCAGTATTTTTGTTATCACTAATGATTATGATTTCATGCTACACCTTGTAGCTTATTATTAATACTGTCTATCTTCTAGACCAATCTTTTATATCTTCTATATCATTTTCCCCTATTAACTTATTAGTATTTTCTTTTAATATTAAGTCTAAGCACAAGCTTCATCTACTTCTCAATAAAATTTCTCTTGACAAAACTCAGTCTGTATTGTCTGGATGGGTCGGTCTGGACCCTCTGTGCAGTGATTATTCTAGTTTTTCTCTCACCACGTTTTAGGAACTCCCCTCTTCCTTCTTATGTTGAATTCTCTGATTCCTGAATTCATTCCCTCTTTTTTAGTTATGGTGACAGTAACTGCAATTAACGTAATGTAAAAAGAATTTATATCTAGAATACACAAATTAATACTAGAAATAAGAGTGCCTATTCAAAAGACAAGCATATGAAAAGGTGGTCAACATGATTAACCATCAGGAAAATTCAAACTAATAACGAAATGAAATAACTGTACAAAACCACCACTGATACAAAACCACCACTGATACAAAACCACCACTGATACAATGCTTAAAATTACAACAACGCATAGACACAGGGAGGGGAACATCACACACCAGGGCGTGTCAGGGGTTGGGGGCTAGGGGAGGGATAGCAGGGGGTGGGGGGATTAGGGAGGGATAGAATTAGGAGAAATACCTAATGTAGATGACAGGGGGATGGAACCAGCAAACCACCACGGCACGTGTATACCCATGTAACAAACCTGCATGTTCCGCACGTGTATCTCAGAACTTAAAGTATAATTTAAAAAATTATAATAAATGCTGGCAAGGATGTAAGTGACCAGCACATTCCTGCATTGCTCATGGGTATGAAAATTATTAAAATCATTTTGAGTAATTCTATGTCAATTTCTATTAGATTTAAACACATATAACCTATAATCTAGCAATATCTCACTTAGGTATGCCCCAGGGTAATCGAGTTTATACATTCACCAAAATATATATAAAGGAAAGTAAATAATGACTTTACTCATAATAGTATAAAATGTAAAACAGTCCAAATATCTCACAACAGTAGAATGTATAAATCATGATTTATTTACACAATCAAATACTTCACAGAAGTTTTTTTTTTGTTTGTTTTTTGTTTTTTTTGTTTTGTTTTGTTTTGTTTTGTTTTGAGATGGAGTTTCGCTCTTGTTAACCCAGGCTGGAGTGCAATGGCACGATCCCAGCTCACCGCAACCTCCGCCTCCTGGGTTCAGGCAATTCTCCTGCCTCAGCCTCCTGAGTAGCTGGGATTACAGGCACACGCCACCATGCCCAGCTAATTTTTGTATTTTTAGTAGAGACGGGGTTTCACCATGTTGACCAGGCTGGTCTCGATCTCTTGACCTCGTGATCCACCCGCCTCGGCCTCCCAAAGTGCTGGGATTACAGGCTTGAGCCACCGCGCCCGGCCTACAGAAGTTTTTTAAATTAAAAAATCTACTATGCTTAAACACAATCACAGAGGTGAATCCAACAGACGTAATGATGAATAAAAGAAACCAGAAACTGTTGAAAAAGTTTACTCTGCCTGATTCTATTTAGTTGTACAAAACTGGCAAAACCAGGCTATGGAAATAGTAGCTTGGTTGAGATGATGATTTCACAGGCATACGTAGGTATCAAACCTAATCAATTTGTATAATTTAAATATGTTCAAAGCAATCTACAGATTCAATGCACTATCTATCAAAATGCCAAAGACGTTATTTACAGAAACAGAAAAAACTATTATAAAATTTGTATGAAACCAACAGAGACACAGAGTAGCCAAATCTATCTTAAGCAGCTCATTAATGAATCTGTAAATATGTGAGTTTGCTTATATAAACATATAGCCTTTAGACTTAAACATTTTGCTGCACAAAATCCTTATAGCGCATACACACATATATATTCACGTATATATGTATATGTGTACACATATATATACATGAACATATACATTTATAGAAACAGTATGCGTGTATATGTGTGTTGTGTGTGTATGTGCATATATATATACACACATACATATATATAACTAAGTTAATATATAACATCAAAGTAATGTTATTTGTTGGTCAAATACCATGCCATTAAAATTGTGCCCAAATGAATTAAAGCTTAAATCACTAATGAGACAGCACATAAAATTAAACATCAAATATAACACCACTGGAAAAAACTATGTAGAGAGATACAGAGGAAATTCAAATCGGCTTTTTAAACCATTTCAACAATCTTGACGCTGTTTTCTAAAAGCTAAAATACATTACTCTTTTATAAATATGGTTCTTTATAATCGCTGAAGCAGGAAGTACACAAGTTAACTACAGGAATGGAGTGATTTCCAACACCCTGAGCATTGTTTGAATTGCCACTCAATGTAGATATCTCTTGTCTTAAAAAAAAAATTGATTGGATAGAACTCCTGTTAGAGCCTGTACAAAATAAACAAATGCTGTTGAGCAGAAATAAAAAGTATAGGTAAAAGGTAATAGCAACTGGAATAATTTTATAAAACACATTTTGAAAAACAATATTTTTGCTACTTCTGTTTTCTCTTAACAAACAATATAGTACAGTTATTAAATTCTAGTCTTATAGTTCCTCTGTTACATTTTCAATTTATTTAAAAAGACAAATAGCAGAAGTAAAATCACCAAATCAGCCTCTCCTTTTCTTCTGCCACAAGTTGCAATCTCACATACTTTTGCTTTGCTTTCTCTTTAGTTCTTTAACACATTTGCTCTACAGTACAGAAATTTCTTATCACAGCCTAGGTGACACCTACCCTCAGGGGGACATTTCACTACTCACCATTGGTGTTTCCATTTGTTTTCCTTTCTTTGTAAGACTTTTGAAATACTGCTAATTATTAAATCATTTTTACAGCAAGTTTAGACAGAACATATACTACAAGATTCTGAAGGTCTCATAAAAATTAAAGTTAATTAGTAACCCCAATAATTGCCCACTGACCTTTCAAAATACAATAAATTTGTATTTAGCTTGCCCATAAAAAAAGGGGGGAGGGAATAATAGTCCCTACAGATCTTACAGTTGTAATCATGATGAAGTACTTGTGGTAATTATGAGGACAACCAAGGAACTGAAATTAGAAAAAGATACCATTTTTTCTTGAAAAGAAATGCATAGAAGTCCGTTGTTGCACCACTATGAAGTCATACCTGAGACTGGCTAATTTATAAAGAAATGAAGTTTAATTGACTTTGAGCAAAAAATTATTTCCTGCTACTAAAAGTTATATTAACTTCAGATCAAGAGCACGCAATTTATTGCAATGAGTGAAAATAACCTCAACTCTCAAAGTGAATTTCCTTTGAATTTATGTTATTAAAGTATGAGCTGGTGCTTACCTGTACATCTGGGTTCTGCTGTGATTATTCGTCTTTTTCTTTCTCTCACTGAACTATTCTGTACAAAACTCAACTCCCTCAATCAATTTCTGCCATAGATCCACTTACACCAGGTATTTCAAAATTAGAGTTGTAACCAAGAAGGCCCATCACCTACCTCAAGGCCTGAGATACTCAATGTCCCTCAAATTCTTGAATTTTTGTTCTCATCTGATGTTTCTGCCCATGTATTTTCAGAAGTAACACAAACCTCTTTGGCTGTTCTGCACAACACTGCTACTTTTTCATCAAATCTAGCAGAAGTTACCCAAAATTTTTCTGTAATTTCAAACAATTGACAAATTAAATAAATTTTTCTCTACCATATTTTGCATAATGTATTCAATTTACTTAGCAATGAGTGAAGCAGATGAGAAAACCATAAACTACTGCTTACTTCTTCCATGTAGACCAAATAGGATGCTAAAAGTAATAAAAACTAGCAGGGTATTAATGGCTGTGATACATGGTGTCAGGCGTTAAGTCTTTGGTCATCAATATGAGTGACTGGGTATTAAAATAATTAGTTGTTGCAGAGTTTTACAGATAGGAAATTTCAGTAGTGAACTATAATGGAAGAAATAGATCATCATTAAATAATTTCACACAATTAAATATTTAATGATTTCAATCACAATTGTACAAAACTTCAAAGGTTTTTAATTATAATAATTAAGTATGTTCTTTAGCTATCCTATGTAATTGCTGAAAGAATCAGAATATCCATGCTGGTTTTTCAATTTTCAAGAAGTATGCTACAATCATCTTACTTTACAAATATTAAATGTTTGTTACCAATATGATTTGGAAGGGAAAAGATATCCGTAAATACAATAAAGTTTTTTATTTCCATTTGATTTAATTTTATATTGTTATTCAATATTTCAATTATAGTCATGGTAGATAAACTGATCCAAAACAGTTTACGCATTTTACTTCTCAAGAAACAATAAAATGTTTCCAGAATTTTGAAGTATATAATATTGTGGCATCTGTAATATTGTAGAAACTGCGAGAAAAGGGATCTGTGAACTTAACCTGTGTTAATACTGAGTTTCCTACATCTGCCTTTTTCTTGTGTGAGTTACAGAAAGCCAGTATTTATTTGATAAGTTTAAATAAAAGCTTATTTTATTTTAAAATTTTAAAATAATGATTTATATTAATAAATAATTAATAATAAAATAAGCTTTTATTTAAACTTATCAAATAAATATTAGCTATTTTTTAAATAAAATGAAAAGTTTATTTTAAAATAAACATCCATTTTGCTTGCATCAAAATAAAATCCTGAAATTGGTTTTATTTACTTTTTTGTCATTCTTTTAAAATTCTATATGTGTGTGTCTCTGTGATGTATGTCTGTATGCATATGTGCATACATATTTATACACATAAAGGTAATCACTAGAGAAAAATCATAAAAATAAAAATCTTTCACATTTATAATTTTTGTGATAATTTTCTAAAAAGAAATCTACAGAAAGATGAAAGATGTTATATGTAAAACAATAAAAATAAATAAATGCCATTCAAGTTATAGTCACATGCAAAGATGACATTCCTGAATGTTTTTCTCAAGTTCACTTCTGTGTGCTCTGAGACACTTCATTCAAAGCCCTAGTGCTCTTATGAAATCTAAAACAGGAAGAAATAGGGATGCTTTTACACTGTTGGTGGGAGCTTAAATTAGTTCAACCATTGTGGAAGATGGTGTGGCCATTACTCAAGGACCTAGAAACAGAAATTCCATTTGACCGAGCAATCCCATTACTGGGTATATACCCAGAGGATTATAAAACATTCTATTATAAAGACACATACATACGTATATTCATTGTGGGACTGTTTACAATAGCAAAGACTTGGAACCAATCCAAATGCCCATCAAGGACAAACTGGATAAAGAAAATGTGGCACATATACACCATGGAATACTATGCAGCCATAAAGAAGGATGAGTTCACGTCCTTTGCAGGGACATGGATGAAGCCAGAAACCATCATTCTCACCAAACTGACACAAGAACAGAAAACCAAACACTGCATGTGCTCACTCATAAGTGGATGTTGAACAATGAGAACACATGGACACAGGGAGGGGAATGCCACACACTGGGACCTGTTGGGCAGTGGGGGATCTAGGGGAGGGATAGCAGCGGGTGGAGAGACTGGAGAGGGATAGCATTAGGAGAAATACCTAAAGTAGATGATGGTGGGGATGGATGCAGCAAACCACCATAACATGTGTATATCTATGCATACTTATGTAACAATCCTGCATGAACTGCACATGTACCCCAGAACTGAAAGTGTAATAATAATAAAAGGACACATCCTCACTCATAGATAGGTGAACAAGGAGAACACATGGACTCAGGGAGAGGAGCATCACACACTGGGGGCAGTTGGAGGGGGTAGGGGAGAGACAGTGGGGACTGGGGAGGGAGGGGAGGATGGGGAGGGATAAAATGGGGAGAAATGCCAGATATAGTATGCACGTAAAGTAAAATAAATTTTAAAAATAGAAGGAAATATCAAAATTCCACAAAATGAGAAATTTTAAATAAATAAAACATTGTCCTAACAAAAGTAGTTGCTCTATGAACGTGGTCTACATTGTTAAGTGCAGTATGCATGGGATATTCAGAAGGACAAATAGGGTTTAACAACATTTAATACATGATTTTATTTTCATTTTATCTGTGCCTGTATATAACACTAAACTTATTTCATAACCATTTGTGTTTATTTAGAACATTTAATAAGAAACATATAGAAAGTATACTTTATAATTCTACTGCAGTAATTACTAAAGTAATTGGCTTTTGAATCTTTGGAAAGTTCTATATTTGAACCCAAATGGCATCCTGAAATAAAGTACGCCTTCTGTTAGTGGGTATTTAAAAATCTTTGACCACTATTTCTTTCAGCACTTTTTTATTTCTTAGTAAACTCCAAAATATTGTTTCGACTATAGTAGTTCAACTCTACCACATTAAATTTTACTAATCCATATGTCAGCATTACATCATAGCTCACTATTTCATTGAGTTTCTTCTAATATATGATTAAAATTCTATTAAGTATTGTACCTGGAATTTGTTTTAATTCTTAAAATTACCTAGATAAATTGCTTAGAGATTTTACATAATTTGTCAAATCTCTCATGACTAATAAGGGACTAATTCAGAATTTTAGTGAGATCTGACTGTAGAAGCAACTTTCTAAAACTTAATACTGTAAGAGCAGCTCTGTCTTGAAAAAAATTGCTTTCCCCTTTTCATAGGAATTCACATATTTTACCATTGCTGTATTTTATAGGGTCTATGCTCTACTTTTTCAATGATTCTATAAAAACAGCTTCAGTGCTTTAGAGAAATATTGAACTCTTCTTTCCTCAAATTTCTCTATCCAATTTAAGTTTTACAAAAGAGGGTGCTTCAATAACTGTCTGTTTGACATAAGCTATTCTTCATTGCTGTTCTGATGCTAAAATAGGTTTGTCAAATTCTGTCTACCAACTCAAGTCATTTGTGGCAACAGAGAGGTACACATTAAAATAAACTATGATAGCCATAGTAACTTTAAAACTTTCTCTTAACATGCTTTTTAAGTTTTAGACTTTGGCATTTCATAACAATATAATGTTCTTTTAGATATGTTGTCAATTTTTGCAACTCTCCTGGTTTCACCTTATCTACAAATTAAATTATTGACAGGTTTTATATAATGCTTCTTGAAATACTTCATATTTTCAGTGTTGGCACTGATTATGCTGAGGCTACAAGAAAGCACATGTAAAAGACTTGGAATTCAGAGGCTCTTATTTATCATTCGAAAAGGCAAGATCCACTTTTGCTTCTAATTCTTCATGCTTTATGGGAAAATAGCTGTAAATTCTGGTAGTTTTTAAATCACTTAATAATTCCAAATATGTCTTTATAATTTTCTGGAAACAAAGTCAAGTAAGTTATTTTCTTATGATTTTGAGTTACAACATTTTAAGACTTAGAAAAGTAGTTTCAAGAATGCTGAATAAGAATTACGTAATTATAAATATAGGCAGGAAAACATCCATTCATGCATATTTATTTTTGAAATTTTCAATTTTATCACCAGTACATGGATATAAACATGTACAATGTAAATATGCATATACATATATGTGAATATGTGTGTATCTCTGTGTACAAATGCATGCACAGGCTGAAGGATAAGGTCAGGCAAATAAATCTACATATTTTGCATCAGTACCTGATACATAGAATAAGTCATTAATCTGTCTACTTCACCCATCTTCATTCTCCATAAAACAGTTATTGACTGCTTACAATATGTACTTTAAATTTCAATCCTCAACTAATTTCAAACCACCATTCTACACCTACAGTTATTAAAAAATTCACACACACTATGAGGCACGATTGCATAGTGACATCAAGCACAAAGCCCAGAGGGAGGCCACCTCAGTTTGAAATCATATTTGGCAAGTTACTTACACTGACCTAGCTCAGTTTCTGCATCTGTAAACCAGATATAGAAACACATACTTCTCCTTTTTAAGGTCATGATCTGAATGGTGTGCCCAATTACTTCCTCCCACAACCCACGGGTCAGAATTTAATCCCATGGGCCCAGTTCACCACAAGCAATGGCAAGGAAATGTGCTTTTCATTTTCAGTCATAGATGTCTCAAAATAAAGAGATAACTAATGCTGGATGGTAAACATGAGTCTATTTTTCTCAATAAAGTAGCAGAAAATTATTATTTTAAACTATTATCCAGATATTGACATTCCTTTATTCAAATTTTTGTAACAGTTAGCTCTCCCCTCACTCAGATGAAAGCCAACGCCTGGCAGGAATTGCTATATTGAATATTAAGGCTTGATAAATGTTTAAAAGCTGAGTCTCTGGGATCAGAAAATGCATGCAGGTATGTGCATGCACACACACATACACGTTTATTATAAAGTTCATTAATCTTAAAGTCATGTAACACAGTTTACAAACATTAATAAAATACGCCTTATTTGTTTTCTTTTTGAGACTGAGTCTCCCTCAGTTGCCCAGGCTGGAGTGCAGAGGCACAATCACTGTTGTCTCCCAGGCTCAACCCATCCTCCCACATCAGCCTCCTGAGTAACTGGAACTACAGGCACAGGCCATCATTCGGGGCTAATTGTTAAATTTTTTTTGTAGAGATAGGAGTGTGCCTTTGTTATCCCCAGGCTGGAAACAAACTTCTGGTCTCAAGAAATCTTCCCCTTTAAGCCTCTCAAACTGCTGGGATTATAGCGGTGAGCCATGCCCAACCTGCATTATTCTTTATTGAAAATCTTATAGCTTTATAACTTCAGATTAAATTGCTATTTCTCCCAAATTCCACTGTTTAATAATTATATTACCAACAGTAATATCTCAAATTCAGGTTAAAAATAAATGTTTAATCACTATCCAACTCAGCTTATTAGCCACTCATGTCATTGACAAACAAGTGCATTTTTGACAAGAATGCTGGTTGGTATTCTTGTCTGTGTTAATGACAAGACAAAAGTGAAACCATGAAAACATGTCAAAACTTCTCTTATTAGTCAATGATGTGAGTTGCTTCTTTAATACATCAGTGATCCTTTTTGAATGCTGGTAGAAAATTCTGTCACTATCTTTTGCTATCTTCAATGTAGCTACAGTTTTAGCTACATTACTAAGCTTTTCTCCATCATTTTATTCATCACTTCCTCAAACGAAGAGACAATTAATAAAGCAATAAATCAGTAACTAATCTGCAGCATTTTACAGTTTGCATGCTGTAAATACTCCTGCAATGGCCAATTTTATAACACCAACATGAGATCTCTGAATGGCATGTTGAGATGTGAAGTAATAAAATTTTGTAGTACAGGATTTCCATCATATTGACATAATAAATGTAAATAACTTCAAGACCATATGTGACAGTAAAATATAGTTAAATGATTAGGAACAGATGAGTTTTAAATATTTTCTTTGTTTTTAGTATGATTTGCTTAATTGTAACTTTATCATTGAATTTTTTTAAATGGAAACATGGAAATGATCATAGAATTTCCAAGCAACCCCATTTTTTATTTCACACTCCAGTCAATCATACTGTATATGAGGAAAGAGATGATAACTCTCAGTTTTAGAATGCAATACTGGAAAACTGCAAAATAAATGTTACATTTCTAAAGAGTATGTGACAGGAGTAGTATGGTATCGATTTTCCAGAGTCATCTCCTCAATATTATGTCAGTGCCAAGTGACGTTGCTTTTCAATTTCTAACATCCATTAGATTTGACGACTAGTATTACGATTATCTTACACCTTCTAACATCAAATAAGTGTGTTGTAGAGAATGTAAGCAAACGTAAGTGGCTGAAAATTTCAAATTCATTTTTCAAACAAGATTATGGTTAGAGAAAAAACTCATACATGAACATGTATTCATTTTTAAAGGATAATATTTCTTACATTAGCTTTATTGGCCTATAGGTCTTGTAAATCAGATGAGGCACTCTTCTTTTGTTTTAGCCATAAGCAGAGTCTCACATTTTTCACTCTTCTGCCTCATAAACTCCAGCAGATTGGGTTATAAATACTAAACTAGTGGGATCTGCTGCCAAATACTGGAGTCTCTGCCCTCACTTTTCAATTTCTTTTTTTTTCCCTTTTTTCTTTTCTTTCTTTCTTTTTTTTTTTTTTTAACAGAGGACTTCTGTCTTACTCCTACTCATGGCTTTTCATCCACAGCCTGCAAGCAAAGTTTCCCAGCAGTCACTAACACTGACACCTTCTTCATCAATTCCCCAATGGTGCAGATCAAACACAGGAATCATGCAAATGTTGCAACAATCAGAAAATACAAGAACTTGACAGAAGTTTAAGTATTTCCCTTGCAAGAGTCCGAATTGGGAAAAGGTCTAGTGACAGGAATCGTGTAAGGTATTCTTTTGGTGATAAGATTTCATTTTTTTAAAAAACAACATTTGGAAAGTGAAAGGGAAGTAAACCTTAGCCAATCGGTTGTGATCAATATCAGCCTACTAGAAGTAACAAGGAGTTTGATGTCTGACCTCTTCGATTGGAGTTATATGACCATTAGAAAGTCACAGATGCCCTCTCTCAGCTATTTCATTTGTTTTAGAAAAAACGTTTAGAAGTAGATATTCTAGAATATACTTCAGCACAGTAATTTTATGAAAATATTATTATATTTTGATATAAAAGTCTATAGCAGCACAATTGGGAATAATAGAAAGTTTCATGCCTTCAGGAAGAAGATAGCAAGCCAACCCAATCTTTTTGTTAAATAACTGAGAGTAATGCATTGTTATGCTAGGATAAGACTTTTGTAATCAGAGAAATTCCTTAAAAGTGTGTGATTAAGTAAAATTTGTGCTTGTAACATTTCTCATCTTCTTTTCAATGGCTTCTTTCCCAGATGACACTGTGTGTATGGCTAGTATTCCACTAAAAATTAATCATACTAATGTAGCCAGAAATGGACTTTTCTGAATAACTTACATGTATGTCTTAAGTAATAATTAACCAAGTAAGTGTGATTATGGTTTTTTAATAAGGAATTGTCACTATTTGCAAAGGAGAATTCCTAGGATCAGGAACATTAGGGTACGACACACGGTTATGTAACTTCTGAAGGTCAAAACTGAAAACGAATTCAAGATCTTACAAGAACAGCAGTTGATGTTCAGTATGCTGCCTCCAGATTCAAAGTGTTTTCATGGCTTCGACCCCTGCATGGCAGGACAGATTCATGAAGTTTATTGTAGATATAGGGTCTATACAGTGATTAGTAGAAAATAAGCTTCTTTGATTTTTATGTTAAAGGTTTGAGAAAACATATGATAGTTACAACAGCACTAAGAATACCTAAGGAACAAGAAAAAAATAATGTATAAAAGGTACCCATGACCTATTATCAACCAAAACCCAAATCCTGTCTGTGGGGAATTTATGAGCCCCACCCATTGGGTGCCTGAACACAGGGATTTATGAACCCCACTTTGAGCACCAGAATGTAGGGAGCCAGTCCTACATTACACATGGGTACCCTGAGTTTGGTGGTGACAAAGGAATGAGAAAAAGACCGATTAAGAGAGAAAGTGGGACCAGGGTGCCACCACTTTATTACTCTGGTGGAAACGGTGAAGGCCCAGAGCTCTGATTATCCACAGTATTTATTGATTACGATTACTCTGATCTATAAGGTAGGGGTGGAGTGATGGTGGAGTGAATTAGTGAGCCAGATCTGGTGTGTCACTCTAAGTACTGATAACAGTGGCGGTTTGGGAGTTTCACAAAACAAGAACATGTGGTTATTTTTAGCTTATTATTTATGTACAGCTAATGGAACATGGACCTTACAAGGAGCCTACAAGTCTGGCTACGTTACAGTGCTATGAAGGGGTTTTACGTCCTTGAGCACAATGTTGATGGTAACAGAGGTCACCCTGCACCAGAACATGAGGTATGGAGAGGTCTTCCTCCTCAGAGACCTTTTGCAGCCTTCCGCAGTTTGTTGTTCCTTGTTTATATGTTACTCATAACCCACTTATGTAGGCACTCTGTAAGTCCTTTTCCCTTTGCTGTTTTTCCTAACACTGTCCAGTTTATTGTAGATATATATTGCCCTTGGGTGAACCCTGAGCAATTTCTTTGCTTTCTTCTTCTTCTTCTTCTCTCTCTCTCTTTTTTTTTTTTTTTTTTTTTTTTTTTTTTTTTTTTGAGACAGGGTCTTACTCTGTCACTCAGGCTGGTGTGCAGTAGCAAGATAATAGCTCTCTGCAGCCCAATCTCCTGGTCAAGTGGCCCTCCCACCTCCACCTCCTGAGTGGCTGAGACCATGTGCCACTTTGCCCAGCTAATTTTTCATTTTTTGACAAGACAGTGTCTCACTATGTTTCCCAGGTTGATCTCAAAGCCTGAACCATTCTTGTTCCTTGAGTTATATGTAAAAATGCAGGAAGAAATAGAAAAAAGATTATTGAAATTTCTAATTACAACAAAAAGAGAATATATTTAGCCCCATTATCAATGAACTACAAAAACAGGAGGAAAAAAGGGCCACTCTGTTCACCTAGTTATTTTTAACCCTGTTTACCACTGAAAATTTAACAAAGAAATGTGTATGTGTGTGTGTGTGTGTGTGTGTGTGAATCTCCCTGTGCTTACCATTTAAAATTAAACTAATCATTAATCTAGACAGAAAAAAAAAAATAAAACTACCTTATGATCCAGCAATTTTACTACTGGGTATACACTCAAAGGACATAACATCAATATGTCAAAGATATATCTGCACTCCTATGATTATCATAGCACAATTCATGATAGCCAAGTTATGAAATCAACCCAAATGCCCGCAAACAGATAAATGGATAAAGAAAATGTGGTATATATACATGATGGAATACTATTTAGCCTTAAGAAAATAAGAAAACCCAGGCCGGGCGTGGTGGCTCAAGCCTGTAATCCCAGCACTTTGGACTTTGGGAGGCTGAGGCGGGTGGATCACGAGGTCAAGAGATCGAGACCATCCTGGTCAACATGGTGAAACCCCGTCTCTACTAAAAATACTAAAAAATTAGCTGGGCGTGGTGGCGTGTGCCTGTAATCCCAGCTACTCAGGAGGCTGAGGCAGGAGAATTGCCTGAACCCAGGAGGCGGAGGTTGTGGTGAGCCGAGATCGCGCCATTGCACTCCAGCCTGGGCAACAAGAGCGAAACTCTGTCTCAAAAAAAAAAAAAAAAAGAAGAAAACCCTGTGATTGACAACAACATAGATGAACCTGGAAATATATTATGTAAGTGAAATAAGCCAGACGCGGGAAGACAAATATTCCTGGATCTCACATATACTGAATCTAAAAAGTGAAACTTGTGGAAGTAGAGAGTAGAATGGTGTTTACCATGGCTCTGGGGAGTTGCTGGGGATATCAGGGTGAAATTGGTTAAAGAGTAAAAAAAAAACAGGAGGAATAAGCTTACGAGATCTATTCTATATATGGTGACTATAATTAGTAACAATGTATAATATACTCAAAACCTTCTGAAAGAATAGATTTTAAGTGTTACCACACAAAAAAATAAGTATTTGAAGTAATGCACCTGTTAATAGATTTAGATATTTCACAATTTATACCGATTTCAAAACATGATGTTAACACATCATAAATATATACAATACTTATTGTGCAATTATAAAAATAAAATTTTAAAGTATCTGTTATTTGCTCACATATACAATTCAGTGTATTGTTGAATTTCTTAGTTATATGAATATATAAATATTAAACAAAAAGAAAAAATTGAATTTTCTGTTTAACATTGACTTGACAAGACAGAAAAAAGACCAAATATGTTGCCTGATGATGCCAAATAAAGCATGCCTTCTACCAGGACCATACTGTGTTCTATTAAAGGATTCTAAAACTTAGCTTGAATTTTTTAAATGTTTTTGATTGTGATTTAAATTTTCTCTTTACCTTGCTCTGAAAATAGTATAGCAAATGAAACTCAAAGACATGTATCAACCCATGATCCAAGACAAAGATGTTACAATTATCTCGGAAAATAAATTGAGACATAGTGGTTAGGCTTTTTAATAACTATTTTAGTTGGATCTTGAAATATCTTTAATAGCTTCACTTAGGCATGGGCAGAAATGGTCTTTGGATTAATGACGTTCCTGATGTTCCTTGATGTTTCTTACTCCTTGAATTAATGAGATGGAACAAACTGCTGCAGTCAGCAACAAAAGTAAATATTGTACATCAATTCAAGGGGAAACTCAACAAGTTTTCTATAAGAAAGAAATGCAGCAAAGTTATTGCGACTAGGTTTTGTTTTGATGTTCATTTGGAGGCCCAGAAAATAGGATAATCATACTATAGCTGATATTTCAGCAATCAATCATATAGTTTATTTTCTTCATCTATATTACTTTGTATATTCTAATGGTTTTTGTTTTACCATTTTGAGACCTCATTTTTCAGATAAGTATATGCAAAATTAATAATTATTAAAGAAACAGTTTCAGAGGGACATGTATCATCAAAGTTTCTATTAAGTTAAATAGTAGGGATAAAGTAGTATCTTGTAGAGTCATATTTGGTGCAAGATTTGATTAAAAAATATACATTTTATAATTTTAAGCCTATCTTGAATATTTTAAATGAAATAGCAACTTCTTGGCTATATTGCCTCTGTAAAAAAACTTTGATTATTTAATAGAGAAAAGAAAATCATGAGCGTCATGAAACAGAAATTATTTTCATTGCATATTATTGGTGATAGAAACTTAGAAATTTATTTTTATTTGTGCGAGGTTTCATAAAGAAGTTTTTGTTCTAAGATACCTATATTTAAATATAGATAACCATCCTTTCTTACGCATCTATTATAAAAATAAATATCTAAGAATAAGCATGTTTTAAAAATAATAGTAGTAGCTGTGAAAGACCCAAAGTATAATTAACAGTTTAAAACGTACTTTAGGGCCAGGTGTGATGGCTCATGCTCATGCCTCTAATCCCAGCACTTTGCGAGGTCAACGCGGGTGGATCACAAGGTCAGGAGATCAAGACCAGCCTGGCCAACATGGTGAAAGCCATCTCTACTAAAAATACAAGAAATTATCTGGGTGTAGTGGCAGGCACCTGTAATCTCAGCTATGCAGGAGGATGAGGCAGGAGAATTGCTTGAGCCTAGGAGGCTGAGGTTACAGTGAGATGAGACCCTGCCACAGCACTCCAGTCTGGGCAACAGAGTGAGACTTGCCCTGTGAGGCAATTGCTGCTATCTGAATTCCAAACAAATTTCTCCTGTTTTCCATTAGTAATGTATACCCTATGTTAAAGCCTTAGTATTTGCTGCATAGCAAAATCCTGCATTTCCTAGGATTCCCTGGGGCTGGCTGTGAGTCTAAGTGTCTGCGGATTGATCTGGAGCAGAAAATACATGTATAACTTGCATGTTTTCTTAAAAACCTTTCTTACTTTCCGTCTTTGCATAGGGTGAGTCTTGGACTTGGCAAGGTACCAGCTTTTACCACATAGATTAAGAGGTAACACCCTGGCCAGGTGTGGTGGCTCACGCCTGTAATCCCAAAACTTTGGGAGGCTGAGGTGGACATATCACAAGGTCAGGAGCTCAAGACCAGCTTGGTCAACATGTTGAAACTCCATCTCTACTAAAATTTCAAAAATTAGCTGGGCATGGTGGCATGCACTTGTAATACCAGCTACTTAGGAGGCTGAGGCAGGAGAATTGCTTTAACCTGAGAGGCAGGGGTTACAGTGAGCCAAGATCACACCACTGCACTCCAGCCTGGGGCAACAAAGCAAGACTCCTGAGAGAGAGAGAGAGAGAGAGAGAGAGAGAGAGAGAGAGAGAACATTCTAGTTAATAGCTGAGCAATCAAATGGCTACATTTTTTTATCCCTAAATGACAATGTAGGGTAGACCATATGAGAGGGAAACAAATTGTTATCTTACCAATGCTGCAGTATATTTTGGCCTCATCAGTATGGCAACGGAACATCTATCCTAACAAATACATCTTATATTCCAAGATACTTTACTTCATTTGTTCAACTCTTAATTTGAATGAGCAAGTTCCAGAAATGCCTTCTTGAATTTCTAGTATTATCAATTTATCTTAAACCCTGTTGACCACTTCCTTTGGTGGTCTCTCTTTCTGATTAGTCTCCTTAATACATTGAAAAGAGGCCAGGCATGATGGCTCATGTCTGTAATCGCAGCACTTTGGGAGGTTGAGGTGGGCAGATCATGTGGTCAAGAAATCGAGATTATCCTCGCTAATATGGCGAAACCCTGACTCTACTAAAACTACAAAAATTAGCTGGGCATGGTGGCGTCCACCTGTAGTCCCAGCTACTCAGGAGACTGAGGCAGGAGAATTGCTAGGACCTGGGAGGTGGAGGTTGCAGTGAACAGAGATTGTGCCACTGTACTTTAGCCTGGCAACAGAGGAAGATTCGGTCTTAAAAAAAATTTCTATATATAGATGTATATGTGTGGATGCATATATGTGTGTATATTTATACATATGTGTATATATATGTGTGTATATGTATATATATGAAAAACTACCTTTGCTTGCATGTTCCAGAATAGTCAATATTTTGCCCATATCTGCCTTTTTTCTCTATTCTTCTGAACAATTGTCCCCTATAACATTTCTATTTACAAACTTCTTAAAACAATATGCCTTTGAGCTGTTGTAAGAAAAGTTCTTTACTCCATTGGTATAATAGTCCATGAACACTATAGGATAGCGAGGGGAATAACTGGGGAGTTGTTTAATTTCTTAAAAGAATTTTGATGTAAGTAAGCTATAAAGGAAAAAAACACTAATCTTGTTGATATAGACACATTAAAGAAAAAAGATGACCAGAAAGTAGAAAAGTTCCTGAAGATGAAGTGTATATCCACTCTCCCCCATCTCTTTAACTCATCACATCTAGGAAATATTTATTAGTTAAATTATTACTAAACTTATCTGTCATTATAAAATCACTTATAATTTGCTTTCTATGTCTGTGGTAGCAATAACTTTTGCTGTGAATAGCTCAGATCACTTCTACTGTTAAAAATATCTTAATTGATTTCTTACCATACTCCCTGAAGAAAAGCTTCTAATTACTACTGGTGTCATTTTTGTTCCTTCTTTGATGTTTAACTTTGATAATTTGAGAAAAGACAAGCTCCACTGAAAGCTTTAAATTACCATGATCTACTTTTCTGGTAATTTAGGTTGATGGCTACATTTTAAAAGACACTATTGTATGTTATCATTGTTGACCTTCAAGTCAGAACACCTGACCTCATATTTGAGACTATCACAAATATGCGTTTTAAAATTATGTTTCATAGCACCAAGTTCTTTGAAATGAAATCACTAGACAAGATACTTCTTTTTAATTGTTGAATTTATACAAGAGAATAATTCTAAAATATATTTGATGGTCAATAAAACAATGCAATAAATGTCTGTATAGGCTTTCAGGTTAAAACGTTGATTAGGAAGTCCCAGCCACAGCCCTCAGACAAGAGAAAGTAATAAAAGGCATCCAAATTGGAAAAGAAGAAGTCAAATTATCTCTACTTGCTGATGATTTGGTTACATACCTAAAAAACACTAGAGAATCTTCCAAAAGACTCCTAGAGTTTGATAAACGAATTCAGTAAAGTCTCAGGTTAGGAAATCAAGATATGCAAATCAGTAGCACTACTATACACCAGCAGTGTCAAAGCTGAGAATAAGGACTCAATTCCTTTTGCAATAGCTACAAGAAAAAAAAAATCTAAAAATATGCTTAACCAAGGAGATGAAAGATCTCTACAAACTACCAAATATTGTTGAAAGAAATTATAGATGACACATACAAATGAAAATATATCCCACATTCATGAATTGTAAGAATCAGTATCATGAAAAAGACACCATATGCCCAAAGTAATCTACAGATTTTGTGCAATTCTTCTCAAAATGCCAACAGCATTTTTCACAGAATTAGAAAAAAAAAATACTAAAATTTACATGAAAACAACAAAGAGTCCAAATATCCAAAGCCATTCTAAGCAAATAATAATAACAATAATTGTGGAGGCATCATATTACCAGACTTCAAATAATATTACAAACATATAGTTAGTAAAACAGCATAGTACTGGTTTAAAAGTGTATACACAGGCCAATGGAACAAAACAGAAAACCTAGAAATAAAGTCAAATACTTACAACCAACTGATTTTCAACAAAGTACACAGAAACATAAATTGGGGGAAGGACAACTGATTCAATAAATGGTGGTGGGCAAACCAGATAGCCACATGTAGAAGAATGAAACTAGATCCCTACCTGTCACCGTATACAAAAATCAACTCAAGATAGAACAAAGATTTACATCCAAGACCTGAAACCATAAAAAAACTAGAAGGAAGCCTGAAAAACTCTCTGAACCATTGATCTAGGCAAAGAACTTGCAGCTAAGACCCCCAGAACAAATGCAACAAAAGCAGAAATAAATAATGTGACTTAATCGAACTAAAATAAACATAGCAAAATAACTAATCATCAGATTAAACAGATGGCCCACAGAATGGGAGAAAATATTTGCAAACTAACAAATGCTGGTAAGGATATGGAGAAAGGGAACAGTACCACACTGTTAGTGGGAATATAATTTAGTACAACCACTATGGAGAAAAATTTGGAAATTTGGAAGTTCCTCAAAAAATTAAAAACAGAACTACCATATTATCTGACTATCCCAAAAGAAAGAAAATCAGCATGCCCAAGGGATATACGCATTCCTATGTTTGTTGCAGCTCTGTTCACAATAGCCAAGATTTGGAAGCAACCTAAGTGTTCATCAACAGAGAAATTGATAGATCAAGTGTGTTACTTACAGACAATGATGTCCTATTGAGCCATAAAAAAAAAAAAAAAATGAGATTCAGTCATTTGCAACAACATGGATGGAATGGGAGATCATTATGTTAAGTGAAATAAGCCAGGCATAGAAAGACAAACATCACACATTCTCACTTACTTGTGAGATTTAAATCAAAATAATCAAATCCATGGAGACTGGAAGTAGAAGAATGGTTACCAGATGCTAGGAAAGGTAGTGGGGGCTGGGGTGGAAAGGAAGTGAAGATGGTTAATGGGTACAAAAAACTGAATGAATGAATGAGGTCTAGTATTTTAGAGCACCAGGTGACTATAGTTGATAATAATTTAATTGTACATTTTAAAATAATGTAAAAATATAATTGGATTGCTTGTAACACAAAAGATAAATCTTTGCAGGGATAGATACCCCATATTCCATAATGTGATTATTATGCACGGCATGCCTGTATCAAAACATCTCATGTACCCCATAAATATATGCATGTACTATATACCCATAAAAATTTTAAAAAGTAAGAAAATATTTGCAAACTGTGCATTCAACAAAGGACTACTATCCAGAATCTACCAGGAACTCAAACAAATCAACAAGAGAAAAGCAAAAACATCTAATTAAAAATGGACAAATGACATTAATAGGCATTTCTCAAAAGACGATAAACAAATCACCAACAAACGTATGAAAAATGCTCAACATCACTAATCATCAGAGTAATACAAATTAAAACAGCAATAACATACCATTTTAACCCAGCCAGATATGTCCATGATTGAAGGTTAAAAAGCAATAGATGTTGGCATGGATGTGGTGAAAAAAGAATGCTTATACACTCATGTTGGGAATATAAATTAGTACAACTTCTATGGAAAACAATATGGAGATTTCTTAAAGAACTAAAAATATTTATCCAGTAGTCATTCAGAAACGGGTTGTTCAGTTTCCATGTAGTTGTGCAGTTTTGAGTGAGTTCCTTAATCCTGAGGTCTAATTGGATTGCTCTGTGGACTGAGAAATTAGTTGTTAGGATTACCATTCTTTTACATTTGCTGAGGAGTGATTTACTTCCAATTAATGTGGTCAGTTTTAGAGTAAGTGCAATATAGTGCTGAGAAGAATATATATTCTGTGGATTTGGGGTGGAGAGTTGCGCAGATGTCTATTAGGTCCCCTTGGTCCAGATCTGAGTTCAAGTGCTGGATATCCTTGTTAACTTTCTGTCTTATTGATCTGTCTAGTATTGACAGTGGAGTGTTAAAGTCTTTCACTATATTGTGTCTAAGTCTATTTGTAAGTCATTAAGAACTTGCTTTATGTATCTGGGTGCTCCTGTATCTAAGGCAGAAATAAAGATGATCTTCGAAACTCATGAGAATGACGATGCAATGTACCAGAACCTCTGGGACACGTTTAAAACAGTGTCTAGAGGGAAATTTATAGCACTAAATGCCCACATGAGAAGTGAGGAAATATCCAAAATCGATACCCTATCATCATAATTATAAGAACTAGGGAGCAAGATAAAACAAATTCAACAGCTAGCAGAAGACAAGAAATAACTAAGATCAGAGCAGAACTGAAAGAGATAGAGATGTAAAAAAAAAATCACTTCAAAAAATCAATAAATCCAGGAGCTGGATTTTTGACAAGATCAACAAAATAGATAGACCACTAGCGAGACTAAGAAAAAAGAAAAGAGAAAAATTGAATAGACAAAATAAAAATGATAAAGGGGATATCACTACCAATTCCACAGAAATACAAACTACCATCAGAAATTACTACAAAAAGTTCTATGCACATAAACCAGTAAATCTGGAAGAAATAGATAAATTCATGGATACTTGTGCCCTTCCAGGAATAAACTTGAAAGATGTTGAAACCCTGAGCAGATGAGTAACAAGATCTGAAGTTGAAGCAGCAATTAATAGCCTACCAGTCTGGGTTCAGACCAGTTCACAGCCGAATACTACCGGATGTGCAAAGAGGAGCTGGTATCATTCCTTCTGAAACTATTCCAAACAATACAAAAAGAGGGAATCTTCCCTAACTCATTTTATGAGACCATCATCATCCTAATACCAACACCTGGCAGAAACACAAACAAAAAAGAAAACTTCAGGCCAGTTTCCATGAACATCAATGCAAAAATCTCCAATAAAATACTGGCAAACAGAATGCAACAGCAAATCAAAAAGCTTATCCATCGTGATCAAGTAGGCTTCATCCTGGGGATGCAAGTTTGTTCAACATCTGCAAATCTATAAATGTAATTCACCATATAAACAGAACCAAAGACAAAAACCACATGATTATCTCAATAGATGCAGAGATGGCCTTCAACAAAATTCAACAGCCCTTTATGCTAAAAACTCTCAATATACTAGGTATCAATGGAACATATCTCAAAATAATAAAAAACTACTTATGACAAACCAACAGCCAATAACATACTGAATGTGCAAAAACTGGAAGCATTCCCTTTGAAATCCGGCACTAGACAAGGGTGCCCTCTCTCACCATTCCTATTCAACACAGTATTGGAAGTTCTAGCCAGAGCAATTAGGCAAGAAAAAGAAATAGAGTATTCAATTAGGAAAAGAGGAAGTCAAATAGTCTCTATTTGCAGATGACATGATTGTATATTTAGAAGGTCACATCCTCTCAGCCCAAAATCTCCTTAAGATGATAAGCAACTTCAGCAAAGTCTCAGGATACAAAATCAACATGCAAAAATCACAAACATTCCTATACACTAATAACAGACAAACAGAGAGCCAAATCAAGAGTGAACTTCTATTCATAATTGCTACAAAGAGAATAAAATACCTAGGAATACAATTAACAAAGGACGTGAAAGAACTCTTCAAGGAGAAATACAAAGCACTGCTCAAGGAAATAAGAGAAGACACAAACAGATGGAAAAACATTCCATGCTCAAGGTTAGGAAGAATCAATATTGTAAAAATGTCCATGCTGCCCAAAGTAATTTATAGATTCAATGCTATCCCCATCAAACTACCATTGACCTTCTTCACAGTCCTGGAAAAAAGCACCTTAAACTCCATATGGAACCAAAAAAAAGCCTGCATAGCCAAGACAATCCTAAGCAAAAAGAACAAAGCTGGAGATGTCACTGCTACCTGACTTCACACTATGCTACAAGCCCACAGTAATCAAAACAGCATGGTACTGGTATCAAAACAGAGATATAGATCAATGGAACAGAAAAGAGGCCTCAGAAGTAATGCCATACATCTGTAACCATCTGATCTTTGACAAACCAGACAAAAACAAGCAATGGGGAAAGGATTTCCTGTTTAACAAATGGTGTTGGGAAAACTGACTAGCCATGTGCAGAAAGCTGAAACTGAACCCCTTCCTTATACCTTACATAAAAATTAACTCCAGATGGATTAAGGATTTAAACATAAGACCTAACACCATAAAAACCATAGAAGAAAACCTAGGCAATACCATTCAGGACATAGGCATGACTAAAACACAAAAGCAATGGCAACAAAAGCCAAAATAAACAAATGGGATCTAATTAAACTTAAGAGCCTATGCCTAGCAAAAGAAACAATTATTAGAGTGAACAAGCAACCAACAGAATGGGCAAAAAATTTTGCAAGCTACTCATCTCACAAACGGCTAATATCCAGAATCTACACAAAAGTAAAATAAATTTACAAAAAAAAAAAAAATCACACAAACAACCCCATCAAAAAGTGGGTCAAGACACTTTTCAGAAGAAGATATTTATGTGGCCAACAAACATATGAAAAAAATCTCATCATCACTGGTCATTAGAGAAATGCAAATCAAAACCGCACTGAGATAACATCTCATGCCAGTTAGAATGGAGACCATTCTCATCTGCAGACAACAGATGCTGGAGAGGATGTGGAGAAAGAACACTTTTATGCTGTTGGTGGGAGTGTAAATTAGTTCAACCACTGTGGAAGACAGTGTGATGATTCAACTGTGGAAGACAGTGTGATGATTCCTCAAAGACCTAGAAATAGAAATTCCATTTGACCCAGCAATCCCATTACTGGGTATATACACAAAGGATTGTAATTTTTTCTATTATAAGGACACATGAACACTTATGTTAATTGCAGCACTGTTTACAATAGCAAAGACTTGGGACCAACCCAAATGCCTATCAAGAATAGACTGCTTAAAGAAAATGTGGCACATATACACCATGGAATACTATAAAGCCATAAAAAGGGATGAGCTCATGTTTTTTGCAGGGATATGGATGAATCTGGAAACCCTCATTCTCAGCAAACTGACACAAGAACAGAAAACCAAACACTGCGTGTTCTCTCTCATAGGTGGGTGTTGAACAATGAGAACACATGGACACAGGGAGGGGAACATAACACACTGGAGTCTGTTGTGCGGTAGGAGATTCAGAGAGGATTAGTGGGGAGGCAGGAGAGATTAGGGAGGGATAACATTGGGAGAAAAACATGATGTAGGTGATGGGGGAAATCGAGGCAGCAAATCACCATGGCATGTTTATACCTATGTAACAATCCTGCAAGATCTGCACATGTACCCCAGAATCATTTAAAAAAAAAAATCGAAAAAAAAAAAAAGATGACTTAGATTACAAGACCCAAGGGGAAGAGGACACACACACACACCCCACCACCACCCCACCACATATATTATTTAAATGTATATTAGTTTTATTATATAAAAATTAGTTGAATATATGTATGTACAATGGAACAAAAAAGCACAATTTATTCAATTGAAAATGGTAGTCGTTTCAACAAACGATACTAAAACAAACCAGATGTCCATATGAAAAAAAGGAGGAGGAGAAAGAAGCAGAAGTAATGAAGGAGAAGGAGACTGAAGAAGAGGAGGAGAAAGAAAATCACCACTACCACCTCCACGACCACGCTCATCATCATGCAGCAGGGCTTTGCCTTTCACATACAAAAATATCCTGAAAATGGATCATACATCTGAGTATAGAATGTAAAACTATAAAATCTCTAACTTCTAACAGAAAATATTGGCGAGGATGACATAACATTGGGCTTAGTTAAGAATTTTTAGATGTAATACAAAAAACATGACCCATGAAAGAAAAAATAAATGAAAATGTGTTAAAATAAACATTTCTGCTCTGTGAAGGGCATTGCTAAAAAATTAAATATTGACCAGAAGTAGAAGAAAATATACTTACAAAACATATACATGGCAAAGCACTTGTATATAATATATGCAAAGAGGTCTTACAACTGAACAAAAAGAAAATTACATATTTTAAAATGGACAAAAGATCTAAACATCTCAATAAGATATGTAGACAGCTAGTAAGCTTATGTAAAATGAAGCTTAGCATAGTTTGGCATTAGGGAATTGAAAATGTAAACAAAACTGACAATACTACACACCTAGTAGAATGATTAAAATCCAAATATTGGACAATGCCAATTACTGATGAGGATGTGGAACAAAAGGAACTCTCATTCATTGCTGATAGAAATGCATATTGGTGCAGCCACTTTAAACAACAGTTTGCAAGTTTCTTATACAACTAAACAATTTTATCATACCCTTCAATAATTGGATTCCTTTCTATACATCCAACTAATTTGAGAACATACCCACCACAGACACCTGCTTCTGAATATTTGGGTGAATAAACAAATTGCAGTACATCCATACAATGAACTTAGTGTCTTGACTAAAAAACAAAAATGAGCTAATTGATTCATTAAAAAAAGAAAACATGAATCTTAAATGCATATTGTTAAGTGAAAGAAGCCGGTCATAAAATGCTACATAATGTCCAAATATATGGCATTCTGACAAATAAAAACCCATAGTAACCATGCAGGTATCAATTGCTGCATATGTGGGGAGGATGCTTGTCTAGATGAAGAACATGCAAATTTTCAGGTGTTAAAACTATTCTTCGTATTACAGTAATATTGGATATAAGACATTAAGCATAGAACTCTCCACCACAGAAAATAAACATTACTGCAGGAAAATTTACATATATATATATATATATATATATATATATATATATATATGTTGGAGGGATTCCAGGATGAAATATAAAATGGGACTCAAACAAACCGCCGCCTGTATTGTAAATATATGAAACAATCTCATTGAATGTGTGGGGAGAAAAGAGTGCTGAATAATTACTTCAAAAATGAGCAGAGTTAAGACTAAAGGCAATAGAAGCTGTACCTAAACTCTATAAACTCCAGTTGATAAAGACATTTCCCATGAGGGTACAGGCTAAGAATTCTGATACCCCTCTCCCTCTCTCCATATAGATAGATAGATAGATAGATAGATAGATAGATAGATAGATAGAGATATATATGTACTGAAAATAAATGGATGGATGACGGGGGTCAGATTTTTCAGTCTTGGTGTGGTAAGTTACAAATACGTAAAAGAGGACTCTAGAAAGAACTACATAGTGGGTATGAATTAGAGTTAAAGACAGTTAATCCACATAGCAGGGAGATTTTGGTTTCTAATATTATTATCTGCATTAGTCCATTTTCACACTGCTATAAAGCACTGCCTGAAACTGGATAATTTATAAAGGAAAGCGATTTAATTAACTTACATTTCAGCACTGCTGGGGCGGCCTCGGGAAACTTAGAATCCTGGCAGACAGCACAGGGGAAGCAAGGCACCTTCTTCTCAAGATAGCAGGCAGGAGACTGAACGCTGGAGGAACTACCAAACATTTATAACGCCATCAAATCTCGTGAGAACTCACTCACTATCACGAGAACAGTGTGGGAGAAACCACCCCCCAGCAATTCAATTATTAATACCTTCACCTGGTCTCTCCCTTGATGGGGGTGATGGGGATTACAATTCAAGATGAGATTACCGCAAGGAGGCAGCCAAATCATACCCTTCTTCAATAAAATAAACCAATGCTTCTTGGAGAAATTGCTGAGTCTAGATCTGAGGCAGAAAATAGGTAGCATGAGCTTTAAGTATTTTGTAGTGACAGAAAAAAAGAATATGCTCCAAAGCAGATAAACCAAATTGTTGGAAGTATGTCAAAGGGACATTTGAGCCAACTGAAAGAGCTCCAATAATCAAAGCTGGATCCATTTTTATGACAAACTATATAAAATAGTATTGAATCATATCCTAAAATATAAATATCCATGAGTCTTACCCAATACAAATTAATGATTGAATAAATAAATAATTGAGAGAAAAGAGACAAGTATTCCATGAAGAAGAATTTCAAATAATATATGTTGACACTTTGCGCTCAGGAGATGGACCATATAACTTCCCATCTCTTAAGTATATAGTGTGACTTCCTTCCCAAGAGTAGAGTATGTATACAGGAAAAAATAACTAAAGAAAATATGGAGAAAAATGACAAGTACTATATATATCAGCCAGGTGGTAAAGGTCAACATCAACAGTGATAAGTCATGCTAATTTTATGTATCTTTGACAAAGAAGGAAAACAGATGCTTGCTACCCACACTGTCTTCTGACTTAATGGTGTCAGGTAAAGTACTGGCTCCTCAAATATATCAGACTCTAATCCTTGGAACCTGTGAATACTTTCCCTTACATTTGAAAGGAGACTTCTTTACTGATTGTGATTAAGGCTACAGTTCTTGAGATAGAGGAGTTTCAATTATCCAGGTGAACCCAATCTAATCACATTCAACAGAAGCTAATCCCAGTTAATCACAATCCAGCTGCAGTCAATCAGAGAGATTCAACATGATAATTGACCCACCATTGCTGGTTTAAAGATGGCAAAGATGGAGGAAGGAGGACATAAACCAAGGAATATGAAGATCTCAATAAATCGTTTTAGAAGAAACAGATTCTTCAGTTGAGCCTCCAGCAAGAAACATGGCCTCACTACTATTTTGATTTTGCCCAAAAAGACCCATGTTGGACTTACAACCTATAGAACTGTAAGCAAAGAAAACTATGTGTTTTTGAATGATATTTTACATTGTTAAAAAATTAATTGTAGTAAATATACTTAACATAAAATTTACTTCTTAATTTTCAACATACAATTCAGTAGTGTTACGTACATTCACATTATTGTGCAACCAATCTCCAGAACTCTGTTCATATCACAAAACTGACACTCTGCACCCATTGATCAACCTCAATTTTCCCCTCCCCAAAGCCCATGTCTTTGGATACTTCATGTAAGTGGAATCATACAGTGTTTGCCTTTTTATGACTGGCTTACTTTACTTAGTATAATGTCCTCAATGTTCAATCCTGTTGTAGCATGTGTCAGAATTCCAAGTCTGAATAATATTTCTATTCATACATATACACATATAAATATATATGTACACTCCATTATATTTAAAGGTACACATTATACTTTTTGTTTAGCCACACATAAATGAATATGTGGGTTTCTTCTACCTTTTGGCTATTGCAATCCTCTGCATTGTTCTTGCTGGGAACTGCACTCCAGAGCTGTTCTTATTCAGCCCTTTTGGATCCTCCTATAATTATTCTTAAAGAGTTAGCAATTAAAACTTTGAAAATAATACAGATTTATTTAAAAGTTTAAATTAGGACTCATCTTCATATTTTTTGTTTAGTTTTGGGGAAATATATACATACATATCTAAGTTGTGTTTAAAATATTTACCATATCCTATGTTATATTCTTGTATACAAATAATCATATGTGTGTATATTTATTGATTATATATATAGTCATTTGTCACCTGATAAGATGTATATGTTCTGAGAAATGTGTTATTGGGCAGTTTGGTTGTGCAAACATCCTAGGCTGTATGGTATAGCCTATTGTTTTTAGGATATAAACCTGTATAGCATGTGACAGTACAGACTACTGTAGGCAATTGTAACACAACAGCAAGTATTTGTATATCTAAACATTAAAACATAGAAAAGGTACAGTAAGCATGTGGCATAAAAGTTTCTTATAATGGTACACCTGTATATCGTATTTACCATGAATAGATCTCACAATACTATAGCAAGTTGCTATAGGCGAGTCAGTGAGGGAGTGGTGAGTGAATGTGAAGGCCTAGAACATTACTGTAACAATACTGTTGACTTTATAAACACTGTACACTTGTATATGTGGGCTAGACTAAATTTATTTTTAAAATATTATTCTTCAATAACAAATTAACTTTTAATTTTTAATTTTTTTAATTTTTTTTTTTACTTTTTGACTATGATAACACTCAGCTAAAACACAAACACAAGTAACTATATAGCTGTACAAATTATTTTCTTTTTTTATATCCTTATTCAGTAAGCTTTTTCCTATTGTAAGTTTTTTTTTTTCTTTTTACTTTTAAAACTTTATTTGTTAAAGACGAACACACACTCATTAGCCTAGGACTGTATGAAGGTAAGATAATTGATATCACTGTATCCTACCTGCACATCTTGTCCCACCGGAACATCTTTAGGGCCAATAACACGCCTGGGACTGTCATCTTCTCCAGTAATAATGCCTTTGTCTGTAATAACTCCTGAAGGACCTGCCTGTGGCTACTTTATACTAAACTTTAAGTAGAAGGAGTATATTCTAAAATAATGATAAATCATGTAGTAAATACATAAACCAGAAACATAGTCATTTATTATCATTATTAAATATTACACACTATACATACTTGTATGTGCTATATTTATCTATGAGTGGCAGTGCAGTAGGTGTGTTTACATCAGCATCACCACAAACACATGAGCAATACGTTGTGCTATGACATTATGATGCCTATGATATCACTAGGTGATAGAAATAGTTCAGCCCCATTATAATCTTATAGAGCCACTGTAGAATATGAGGTCTGTTGTTAATCTAATTGTTGTTATGAAGTCTGACTGTATATTGTTATCTAATGATATCTAATGATAATGTAAGCATGCTCATGATTCATTCATAGTCAAATAGAAAACATGGGGAAATGCTATTCATTGTGAAGCACATACAAAAATAACAAAAAGACAAATATAAGCAGTAAATACTGCGGTCGATAATTGTTTACACCCATTTGTATCTTTTGCGTTTACTAGGCTTGACAGGAGCTATGTATTGGAACCACAGGGTCTGTTATTCTGCTTTCTAGAATAGCCAGGCTTTGATCAGTGCTCTCCTTTTCTTTGCAAAAGAGAGTGGCTTTCTTTTTAAAATCATATTTTTTACCATGGTTTTAATTAACTTCTTCACGCAGCTAAAAGGAAATAAAACTACTTTCTTATGGGCTTGTCTTTGCTTGTCAAAACAGAAGCATATTCTGCTACCGCGTGGGTTCCATTGTTGCCAATTAGTCACCCATTCCCAACTCTGGCTTAAATTGATGGCATATGACTCAGCAGCACAGCTTTTGTTGTGTATATTTGAATATTTTCATTTCATGATGAAAATGTTTAAATGTAAGAAAATAAAAATGATAGTATAATAAACTGATCACATTTATTTCAACATTCATCAATGTTTCCTAATCTCTCTTCTAATTCCCACCTACTTTGCTTCAGTGTTTTAAAGCAAAACCCTCCTATAAATAACTTCACAATGTAATATCTCTAAAAAATAAAGATTTTTTAAACTAACCACAATTATCACACTTAATCCAGTCAACAGTAATTATTTAATGTTAATTGGCACCTAATCTGTGTCTAAGTAGTACTGATTTTTGGTTTGATGAAATTAAGATTCACATCAGTTCAATTTACTGCGTTTGCTTAAAACGCCTGTTACACAGTTTCTTTTTATCTATACTGTTCCCATGGCCCTGTTATTTTTTCACAGAATTTATTTGTTGAAGACAAGCGTATTTGCCTTATAGAATTTCCCACATTCTAGATTTGGCCTACTGCTTCCATATTAGGTCATTTAATGTATTTCTTTAGCCCATAAATTGCCTGTAAATGGGTATATATATTTAGTAGCATAAGACTTAGGTTGAATATTTTTAGCAAAAAAACATCATAGGCAGTACTGTGTACTTATTGTGTTATACCAGGAGGTACAGCATGTCTGATTGTCACATATTTAGAGATGTTAAAATTAGTTTATTCAGATGTTGGCAATCTAATCTACCATTGTAATTCTCATGAACTGAATTGCATCCTTTTTTTTTTACTCATTTTCTTCATGGATCTGGATGTCCATATCCTGCCCAAGATTTGGAAAGTTTCAGCCAGTATGACTTTAAACAAACTTTTTGTCACTTTCTCACTCTCTTCACTTTCTGAAACTCCTATAATCTCTGCATCTGTATGCTTGATAGTGATCTATGTGTCCCTTATGTTTTCTTCACATTGTTTCTTTTTTACTTTTTTACTTTTTCAAATTGCCTAATATCAAATGATCTGCATTTGAGATTGCTAATTCTTACTTCTACATTATCAAGTTTTCTGTTGAAGTTCTCTATGGAATTTTTTTATTTCTGTCATTGTCTTCTTCATCTCCATGATTTCTGTTTGGTTCTTTGTTGTAATTTCTATTTCTTTATTAAATTTTTGTTTTGTTCATGTATTATTTTTCTGTCTTTATTTAGTGGTCTATCTGTGTTTTCTGCATCTAATTAAGTTTCTTTAAAATAGTTATTTTGAATTCTTTGAAGTTACTGGGGCTTTACTGGTTTCATGTGAGGGTGTCACGTTTGCCTGATTCCTCATTATTAATATGTTTGTTTTATTGTCTATGCATTTGAAACAGAAAAATTCTCTTTCGGTCTTTACAGACTGGCTTTGGCAGGTAAAGGCCTTCTTCTCTGAGGTCCATAGGCTAACAGGATTGCTTCCGGGATCATAGTCAAGTAAAGTTGGAGCCAGATCATGTAGCTGCTGCTGAGTTTACAGTAGGGTCTTCATTTGGTAGGTCAAAGTACATGGACTGTAGTAAGTGTGGGTCCTGTATGGTCTTTGGGGGAACTGAATTAGCTCCAGGACCTTGATCACTAGAGTTGGCATTGGAATGAGGGTCTGCTTCAGAATCCAGACAGTGGACCCTTATCAGGTATACAGATCCCTTTCTCTGGATCCCTGGGAGGGCTCCCAATGGGTCATTTGTGGAGTCCCTGGACAAGAAATACTGGCCCAGGACTGTGGCTGAGAGAGCTTAGTAGCAAGTCACAGGGATAATTCAGAGTCCACAGCCAAGACCAAGCTCTGCGGCCTGCCTCTGGGGCCATGGGCAGACGTGTCTCTCATTTGGTCTCTTTTCAAACTGAAGATAAGAGGTGTTGAAGTTGAGTTTTGGAGTAGTTTCGGGATCTGCTGTAGAACTGAAATCAGCAAGACTGCTCTGGCGATTCATATGGACATTTTTCCCTTTGCATCCTGTACAAATAGGCTTACTCTCAGACGGTAGTTGAGAGGAGCTAAAGCTGAATTTCAGGACCATTTTAGGGTCCATAACTGGGACAGAGATTGGCACTTATGTCTATAACTTAAGACATGCGTGGGTTTGGCTCTTCCCATTTCTCTCAGGTGGTAGCAGGATCAAGGCCAAGCATGCAAGTAGCCAATTCCACAGGGGGATGTAACAGTTTCCTGGTCTGGAGCAGAAAACTCACTTGATGATTCTACTACCTTAGCCTGGGTCTGCCTTCTGAAAATGCCCCTCTTAGGTATTGTGGTCCTTTGTGCTTTCACAATATCCTATCTGAATATCAAGGCTCCCACAAAGGCACTTTTATCCATGGATCGCTACAAAATTATTTAGGCTGTGGAAAGATATGAATGGGGGACCTTCTCTTGCTTTCTTGCTAATGTCACTCCTCTCTGTTATACTTTAATATACAACACTCTCAAACCCTTTCCCGCCAATTTTCATTTTCAATGTTTCCCAGGCTATTCTTGCTTATTTATTTTTCTGAATAAATTTTAAATTCCACTTACCTTCTAGAAAAGCATGCATATTTTATTGTGACTAAGTCATATTTATAATTTAACATATTAAAACTCGGGAGAATTGACATTGTTCTATACCTATACAGTTCAAATATTCCATACAATAATATTTTATTTCTTGCAGCCTAAGTTGACTGTGGTTCATGCCTGCAATCCCAGCATTTTGAGAGGCTGAGGAAGGAGGATCACTTAAGTCCAGCATTCAAGACCAGCGTAGCCAACATAAGGAGACTCTGTCTCTACAGAAAATTTTAATTATAATAAAAAAAAGAAGAAAAAGGAAGCACAGTTTTCGTTCTTGCAAATGCTTTTCTTTCGTTCAACTATACTCTTCTGCCTTTCAAGAGCATCGTATTGAATTCCTTGTCATTTTCCCCCTCCACATTGTCTGTCATCTTTGCTGATTTTTGTTTCTGCATGAGGAATTTTCTCCTTTATTGTATCATTTAATTGGTTATTGTCTACATGTATAAACATCCTGCATTTCAAGGAAACCAAATTTTCTTCATGGTAATTGATTTTTTTGCTGTATGAGGAATTTTTTTTATTCATTGTATCATTTAACTGGTTATTTTCTGTGCATATAAATATCCTGCATTTCAATGAAACCAAATTTTCTTCATCACAATCCATATTTGATTATAAATATACTTTTTCAGAATTACATATTAGCTTGGCCTTTCCATATGACTGAATTCTACTTTTTTTTTAATTTTGCACATTTTTTAAAACCTCAGCAAAAATTATTTGGCTTTTCCAACTTTAATTTATAGGTAGAAATGTATGTTGGAAAAGACAATTCTCTATGCAGTCTTTTGACCCCCTCTCAGTCACATAAGAATGGAACACCTTCTAACCAACAATGAAGAGTCCTCACCCCCTAGGCCGTATTTAACACCTGGTATATAAATATCTTTTCTGGTTTTAAACTCAATGTATACTTCTTTGTTCTACTTTAGCATGTGAATTATATGACACCTGGCCAACTACACTACCATGTCTGCCCCCTGTCGAGAGTGAACAGAGTCCTTCTGTTGTAGCACAAGAAGAGTGTACAGGCTAATTGCCCCAAGTCAGTTCCTAGGGCCTGCTGGCCATAGGAGACCAATGCCCACCACTGAAGCTGATTTGCTGTGTCTCTTCTCTTTGTGAATTAAGTGTATCCACCCCGTGCTTGACTGCACTGCGATTTCCTCGGCAACTCCAATACTCAGATGCAGTGAAGAGAAGTATTCCAACTTCTCCTTCTGATAACAGGCCACATACAGAACTTGTTTGACAACAGAGCATTGGCTATGTTGAGGTAGAAGATTTTAAAGTCTATGAGAAGACTCTGAACAAAGTTCTTATTAATATCTTTTTTTTATTTATTTTTTTTTTAATTGCATTTCAGGTTTTGGAGTACATGTGAAAAACATGCAAGATTGTTGCATAGGTACACACATGGCAGTGTGGTTTAACAAAGTTTTAAAGTTGATGTAGTGTATTCAACAGGAGTATTGGCTTGGATTCACTTTGTTAAATAGAGAAAGGTAAAATGTATTAAAAAAATAAGGTTATAGTTTTACAATTTTTTTTTCAGATGCCATTTCACTGTTGTTGCCCATGCTGGAGTGCAATAGCACGATCCTGGCTAACTGCAACCTCCACTTCCTGGATTCAAGGGATTCTCCTGCCTCAGCGTCCCGAGTGTCTGGGATTACAGGCATGTACCACCATGCCCTGCTAATATTTTATTTTTAATTGAGATGGGGTTTATCCATGTTGGTCAGGGTGGTCTCAAACTCCTGACCTCAGGTGATCCACTGGCCTCGGACTCCAAAAGTGCTGTGATTACAGGCGTGAGCCACCATGCCTGGCCTAGTTTTACAATTTTTACCAGCCAGAGAAGATTGACATTTTGTAATGAAAGAAACACTTTCTAAACGTATAACTTGAACCATGATTTAAGAAATCATAATGAAAAAAACAGAACTTTTATTTTAGGTTGAGGAAAACATGTGAAGTTTTGTTACATAGGTAAACTTGTTCACGGGAATTTGTTGAACAGATTATTTCATCAGTCAGATATGAAGCCCAGTACCCAATAGTTATCTTTGCTGCTCCTCTCCTTCCTCTTACCTTACACCCTCAAATGGATTCCAGTGTCTCTTGATTCCTTCTTTGTGTTCATAAGTTCTCATGGTTTAGCTCCTACTTATAGGTGAGAATATGTGATATTATTTGGTTTTCTGTTCTTGTGGTAGTTTGCTAAGGATAATAGCCTTCAACTCCATTCATGTTCCTGCAAAAGTCTTTTTTATGGCAGCATAGTATTCAATGGTGTATAGTAACACATTTTCTTTATCCAATCCATCATTGGTGGGCATTTAGGTTGATTCCATTTCTTTGCTATTGTAAATAGTGCTGCGATGAATATTAACGTCTTTATCATTGAATAGTTTACATTCCTCTGGGTATATACCTAGCATGGGATTGCTGGGTCAAATGGTAGTTCTGCTTTTAGCTCTTTGAGAAACCACCATATTGCTTTCCACAATGGCTGAACTAATTTACACTCCTACCAACAGTGTATGAGTGTTCCCTTTTCTCTGAAACCTCAACAGCATCTGTTATTTTTTTACTTTTTAGTAACAGCCATTCTGACTGGTGTAAGATGATATCTCATTGTGCTTTGGATTTGTATTTATCTAATGATCAGTGATATTGAGCTTTCTTCATATGCTTATTAGCTGCTTGTATGTCTTCTTTTGAAGGTGTCTGTTCATGTCCTCTGCCTACTTTCTAATCAAGTTGTCTGTTTCCCTCTTGTAAATTTCTTTAAGTTCCTTATGGATTCTGAATATGAAACCTTTGTCAGATCCATAGTTTGCAAATATTTCCCCCCATTCTGTAGGTTGATAGTTTCCTTTGCTCTGAAAAAACTCTTTAGTTTAATTAGATCCTATTTGTCAAGTTTTGCTTTTGTTGCAATTGCTTTTTGCATCTTTGTCATGATGCAAAGATATGGGCATCTTTGCCCATTCCTGTGTCAAGGATGTTACTGCGTAAGTTGTTTTCCAGAGTTTTTAGAGTTTTGAATTTCACATTTAAGTATTTAATCCATTACTGAGTTAATTTCTCTGTATGGTGAAAGGAAGAGGTTCAGTTTCCGTCTTTTGCGTATGGCTAGCCAGTTATCCCAGCACTGTGTGTTGAATAGACAGTCTTCTCCCCATTGCTTCTTTTTGTCAGCTTTGTCAAAAATTAGATTGTCTTAGATATGTGGCCCTATTTCTGGGCTCTCTATTCTGTTCCATGGGTCTATGTGCCTGTTTCTGTATCAGTGCCACGCTATTTAGGCTACAGTGGCCCTGTAATATACTTTGAAGTCCAGTAACATGATGCTTCCAGCTTTGTTCCTTTTGCTTAGGATTACCTTGGCTATTTGGGCTCTTTTTTGGTTTCATATAAATTTTAAAATATTTTTTCTAGTTCTCTGAAGAATGTCATTGGTAGTTTGATCAGAATAGCATTGAATCTGTAAATTGCTTTGGGCAGTATGACCATTTTAATGATATTGTTTCTTCATATTTATGAGAATAGGATGTTTTTCCATGTGTTTACATGTTCTCTGGTTTCTTTGAGCAGTGTTCTGTAATTCCCATTGTAAAGATCTCTCACTTCCCTGCTTACCTGTATTTATTAGCTGAATAAAATTCCCAGGTATTTTATTCTTTTTGTGGCAATTGTGAATGGGTGTGTTTTCCTGATTTGGCTCTCCATTTGTCTATTGTTTGTGTATAGGAATGCTAGTAACTTTTATACATTTTTTTTTTATTCTAAAACTTCGCTGAAGTTGTTCATCAGCTGAAGAAGCTTTTGGGCCAAGACTATGAGGTTTTCTAAATATTGAATCATGTCATCTGCAAATAGAGACTGTTTGACTTTCTCTCTTCTTATTTGAAGGCCCTTTATTTCTTCCTCTTGCATGATTGCGCTGGCCAGGACTTCAAATGCCATATTGCATGGGGTGGTGAGAGAGGGAATCCTTGTCTTTGGCTGGTTTTCAATGGGAATACTTCCAGCTCTTGCGCAGGTAGTATAATGTTGGCTGTGGGTTTATCATAGACGACTTAAAAACAATCTTTCAAAAGATGATTCTATTAGGCCCTTTGGCTTTCTAGGTCTAACAATCATTAACAAAATTAAAGTAAAAATCACTGGAAGAAGCCAAACGTTGCTTTTTTGGGATTGTTTAATATTTTTTTAAATCTCCAAATGCATTAGATAGAAATTACTATCAATAAAGACAATATCTCTACAAACAACATATTTTTAATTACCTTTGCCTTTATTCAATGTTCTTTTGCCCCTATTCATTGAAAAATTCTATCTAAATTCATACATGTAAATTTAAAGAAGCTTAGTTTTCCTCATCGGACTATCATCTGTAAATTCTGTAAATAAGTCCTCACATTACGTGGTATCTGCAGAGTTCACTCTATACTTGCGCTTATAATGCCTGCTGCCTCAAGGTCTCTGGAGCTCGGTTAATATATGTGTTTATTAGTCATGTTTACAACTGACTTTCCATAGCTAGAACTGGACTCGGTGTTAAACTAGTGACTTGATAAAGAAGTAGGGCAGAGCTTACCTGTGTTATATTTCCAAATGTTTAAAGTGCTAGAATTCTTACCTTCCAGAAAACCACTAACTCTGTCTAATGAGAAACATATACACACACCTTTAAAAAGAGATTTAAATACATCTGTAAAAATATATTACTATACATGAATATATAACAGTACAATAGACCATGAAAAAGTTAATCTTTGCTGTTTTAGATTTAAAGAATATATGTCTTATAGATTTAAGATATTTTGAAACACAATTCTGGCTATGAAGGATGTCTCAATACAGCACCCAATCCATATATAAGATATGGATTAATTTGTACATGTAAACTGGACATTGGAAGGGAAAGAAGTTGACTAGTAAGGAGGAGATGCAGTAAGAAATAGCACTCTCTCTTCAGACAGACTCTTAATCTTCCCTGGTGGTCCCCACTTTGGGAACTGCACTTAAATATAGGTGATGAAGTTCATTGGACTGTAATGTATAATTCTATTCAGCCCATTCATGCCCTTTAGGGAGAAAGCAGAAGATAGTTTAGCTGAAGGGTGCCTCTGCTCATTTATTCCACAATAGACACTGCTTGATAAATTGAGCTAATCCTCTATAGAAATGTTCCAATCGCCTTTGTAATTACTTACTATATGGAAACACAGTGAATGTGGCCTTAATTATAGTGCTATAAGATATGAAGTCTGAACTGCATTGTTATCTGTGTAAAATGGAAAGACACTATGTATTCATAAAATCAAAGATTATATTTAGTGGGAAATGGTTTTGAAGGTCATAAGCAAACCTGCAAATGAAAAGTCACTGATAAGACCAACTCTCACATTTCCCTTTCCATATAATAGGGTAAATTGTTAGAAATAAAAGTCATATTTCCAGTGTTAGAATTTGAAATCTGTTAAATTTGACAATGTTGAAATTCTTAGTCACATGAAAATTTTTAAATTTGGTTATTATCCCCAGAATTTTCTCCCTTAAACAGTCTAAATGATTCAGTGTATCAGAGAAAATGGAGAAGCTCTAAATTAAGGCCAGTGAATTAATAATTCTGATTCAAGGCAGAGGCAATTTTAGCCTCGCTAATTTTTCATATCTGCTCAATTAACCTCATAGTGCTTTAGAACAAAAGGCAGCATGATGAGTATCATTTAAATTAAACAAATGTCATTTATCTGTCAAGGTACTGACATATCAGCCACTCCAAGCCAAAACCACAGTTTCAAATGAAGTGGACAAGCAGTGGACCACTGGGATTTAGTTCTCCAGCATTTGAGAAATCATGCATAGCATAATACGTGAGGCTTGCTATTTAATGAGCTCTTTGAGATCATCTAGAAAAGCAAGACTAGGTTATCTACCAAGTAGCATTTCTAAAATACCTAGCTATATACTGTGACCCTTGTCACTAGGGAGAGGCACTTTCTTCTGAGACTGATGTAAATTATTTCTAATTAAACATATACCTCTCATTTTACATACAAGGCATTTATTTTCAGAAACTGGAAAACAGATATCATTGTGGGGTTGCCTGAAAAACTTTCTATTTAGCAGCTATAGTCACCAGTGATGCTTTCCTTATAAAGCATTTCAGTTCCAATAGATACAACACTTGAAATGAAATTAATTGAATATCATAATTTACTAGAAAAGAGAATTAATTACTCCTACTCAGCATTCATGCTCTTCAGATGGACAGGCATTATACATTTTAAAATCATTATCTATGTTTTGATAGTCAATAACGTATTATAGTCTGATCTCTTCTTCAATAATTTTTTAAAAGTCTATCAAATGAAATTTAGAATAAAGTTTAACTCAATAATCATTTTGTAGATACCCAACTATATTTTGAATTTTAGCATAAAATATAAAATGCATTTTGTAACAGAGCCATTTTTATCTCTGTTCAATAATAAGAAATTTTCTTCAAAAAATTTCTATTAAACTATGACACCACATAGCCAGCCCATGAGAAAGGCTGACTAAAATTTAGATGTATGTAGTGAATATGACTAATGAACAAGATGAGGCAGGAAGGTAGGGGCCCTTACTGAACAAGACCTAGCAGCTTCCTGAGTTTGATCTAAGCTAGTGAGGTGAGACATCAGAGGAGACGGACGATTATCTGTTTCTCAGCATTGCCCCCAGATAAGTCCTATAGAATCACATTCAACCCAGCAATCAAGATTCTACAAACTAAAATGTACCTCTCTAAATTTCTGTGAAATATTGGCTGCCATTTGAAAAGACATCCCGATTTGGAGATGACAGTTATTCTGCTGCTGAGGAACATAAGCATTAATCATAGAATTTCAGCTGGTTCCTACCGTAGTGTTTGGGGCTTTGAGTACCGGAAGCATCAGGAGCACCAGCCATGACATCCTGATATCAGAAAAAGTGGTCATTTAGAGGATTTGGGAACTGACTTACCACTTTGTATAGCAGCAATATTTCAAGACAGCACCAAGTTAGGAAAGGAGAAATGAAGAATTTCATCTTTGTACGTTAGAGATTGAGCTCCCTTAGCAGGTCTCAGATAACCACTCAAAGGTGATTCCAGAACCACCGGGGATGAGCTTGTACAGGGCTGCAGTCTCTAAAGGATCACTGGGGACAGAGCTAGAAAATTTCAAAGCTGTGGGTAGTGCCGCTGTGTAACTTCTTATTCCCAGAGTATGAAGTCAGAAATAAAAGTTTGTCCAGAAAACTTGTATTTTCATTTATTTATCTGTATAGGCTAGCACATAAAGACTAAAATTATTTTTAAGACTGTTTCGGGTCTTAGTAAAATGTCAAGTGCTGAGTCTAATCTCTTAAAATCAACTAAAGAGTTGAGCAACACTGAATATTTTAAAGATATTCAGGTGTATGTTTTTCAAATTTTTACTAATATATGCTAGTGTCACCTTCCCCCATTTAATACTGGGAATAAATGGTGAAACATTAAAATTTTAAATAATCTAGGTTTTCACCAATTACTAGAAGCCACAATTATTTTTACCACATTTCTACATAATAATTTTTTATCTTTTTCACTTTGGATTTATAGGGCAAAATTACATAATTTGAATTAGATATTCACTTAGGAATAGATTTAAATGTGTATGTTATTCAGAAAGAAGGGCTTATATAAATATTATAATACTAGGGACAACAAAAGATAAACTATTTCAAAAAACTGAGTCTTCATTTCTTTGTATAGCTCAGAGTATTATTTCCAAATGACACTCATTACACAAATACATTATCCTGAAAAGATGGCATATTCTGCACTGCATATTTTGTTCAGAGATTACTTTGTTAGCTAGGAAGATAGTAAAGCTAAATTTCATGAATATCAAATAGGAAATAATTCAAATTTGATAGGGTAGGACAGTGGGAGTTATAGTAAGAAAACACAAGAATTGATGGTGAGTTCTTGCCTGATTATCAGGCAAAAAAAAAAAAAAATGAAACCAGAATGAGGGAAAATTTTTAAAAATGAGTAGAGGTTTTAGAGTTTAAATTACATAAAATATTAAAATCTTGTACACAATGACTAATACATTTTATTTCTTATGCCAATCCTGATTTGTATTTCTTTGTTTTAAGAAATATCTAATGCTGTATTCAGGTCAAATGGAAAAACATACTGAAATCAATTATTGATGTGTTTCATTGATAAGAGAGATAGTTGGTAAAGCAGTGGGATGGCATGTTTGACCTCCCTTGTATCAATATTCTTCTGTGTAAGAAAAACTCAAAACATATCAGGAATTCAATAATTCCACTTCTCAATTATGATTCTATTATAGATCTTAGTTTTATAGTAAGCTTGGTTCTGCAAGATCTTGCATTTAGACACTCCTTCTGCTCTGAGACACATAGCAGTAATAGATAGTTAAAAAAAAAAAAAACACAGATGAGAGAAGGAACATAATTAGGCTTATAAAACAGTCATGTCTCTGTGAACCAAATGTAACAGAAATGCATTTGAGTTGTGAAGTGAGCTGAACTATAAGCAAGTTGGCCTTCATGTTGTTTAGAAGCAAGTAGACAGATCCAGCATGAACTTCCTCAGAGTAATGGACATAAAAGTTACTTTATGCAAGGCAAGTGCTCAGAGTCAAGTTGATACTTGAAATGAAGATTGAGACTGGCCTCACAGGTTCAGTAAAGAAGCCTGAAGAAATCTATTGCAAACCTTTACCTGTGGCTATTCTTAAGTGAGGCTGCTGGCTCACAGATGCAGAAAGAAAGGCAGCCTCACGACAGAAACTCAACAGCCCACTTATTAAATCAGTGATCAAGTTCTAAAAATTTTCCAATACCATTGCACTGGAAGAGCACTAACCTGTCAATAACAGGCCTGGTGAGAAATTTGGAGTCTAAAACGGTGTGAATAATTGCAAAACCAACAAAAGGTATGTAAAGTTGAAAGAAAATATGAGAGAAAAATAAGCCTTCAAACAAAAATGTAAATAGAAGATAGCTAATGTTATGAGACAGAAAATGAAACCAATCCTTACTAGACTAATTTATTGAGATGAAATTAATATATGAGAAATTTTGATAAAGCTTTTGAAAACATGGTATTTAAGGAAAACAGAGATTGTGGAATGTACTTTTAATGGTATAAATGGTATAAAATGAGAACAGGCAGAAATAGGACAAGAAGAAGTGAAAGTGTAGAAAAGAGGGAGAGATATAAAAGAAAAGGAAGACTGACATGAAAGGACAGCAAACAGTAATTCCGACCTACATGAAGAAATAACGAACTTCAAAAACCATAGCTACAAAGGTAAAAATAGATATCCATAGCAATGTAGTTTGACTTTACTACTCTTTACTCCCTATATAAAGAACAAAAGCATAAAACAATAAGTATAAATGTATGGTGATAGACACAAAATATAGAAACATGTAATTTGTGACAGTAAATAAAGAGATAGTAGAGCTACCTAGGAGCAAAGTGTGGTACACTGTTGAAGGTAAGTTGGCACTTGTTTGAGCTAAATTGTTATAAACTGATACATCAATTATAATGCTCAGGCAACAGCTAAGAAAATAGCTAAAAAGTACATAGTACAACAAATGAGAAAAGGAATTGAAATGGTACAATAGAAAATATTTATCTAATAAAAAGGAAGACATTTTTAATCCATCCAATAAAAATGGAGAAACTGAGTAACAAAAAGAGGCAAAATGAATGGCAAAATGGCAGAAATAATTTCTTTTGATAGTAATTACATTACAACAAATGGATTAAATGCTCCAATTTAAAGGCAGAGACTGGAAGAATGGCTTTAAAAAAATTATCCATCTATATATTGTCTATAAAAGACTCACTTTGGATCCCAAAACCCAAATAATTTAAAATTGAAAGGTGAAAAAATATATCCCATACAAATGGGAACCAAAAAACAGCTGTATTGGCTATACTAATGTCAGATAAAATATATTTAAATACAAAAATTATTATAAGAAACAAAGAAGGACATTATAGTCACACCCCCTTGTCATGGGGATATGTTCACATATCCGCAGTGGATTCCTGAAACCACTGATAGTACTTATACACAGTGAAAAAATAGTTTTTTTTTTTCTTCTTCACAGCTTTACAGATATAACATTCATTTTTACTGCAGATCTTAGAAACCTCAGCATGCATTTTTTGTTATTAAATCTATTGCTTTCACCTTTAAACTTAAAAGAAGCACTTTACAGCTTCTCTTTGACCTAACTGAATTGCCAACATCACCACCTTGGTGCTTTGTGGCCATTACTAAGTAAAATAATGAGGAAATGTGTTCTCTTTTGGGTCCACAAGGGGGCGGAATTTCTAGGGCAAGAACTTAACCGGTGCCACATTTTCTCCCCCTCCCATCCATCTTCATCCTGGAAATTTAATGGAAAATTTAATTTTAAAATTTCTCCAGCATTGGAAGAAACTAAGAGTCAATCACCCCAGCAGAAGTTTAAAGGCACTCCTTTCTTTGCTTAGAAGAACTTCGGGAGGTGAGAACTTCTCCCAGGATAAATTCCCCTGCTCCTTCACCCACTTTGGATTTCCAGCTCTCTGAAATCCCCTCCCACATAGTGGGAACCCTCTTTCCCCCCACTGGATTTCCCCTCTGGAGTCCCCTTCCACCCAGTGTACCTTTCCTCTCCTAAACTCCATCTCTCTCTCTCAATTACTTTCCACCCAGCGTGGAAGCTGCTTTTCGTCTCCTAAACTCCATCTCTCTTTCTCAATTACTTTCCACCCAGCGTGGAAGCTGCTTTTCCTCTCCTAAACTGCGTCTCTCTCTCTCAATTATTTTCCACCCAGTGTGGAAGCTGCTTTTCCTCTCCTAAACTCCATCTCTCTCTCTCAATTCCTTTCTACTCAGTATGGAAGCTATCTTTCCGCTCCTGGATTCCATCTTTCTGGATTCTCTCACTCAATGTGAGAGGAGCTTTCCTGCTCTGCTTTTCACCCTCTCAGAACCCTTCTTACAGTGTGAGAGCGGCTTTTCTTTCTCCTCACTCAGTGTGAGAGTTAGCTGCTTCTCTCTCCTTTTTCTCTCTGCTTTAAGTAAATCACTTTCTACAAACAATTTTGAGTCTGGCATTTACTTTTATGAGCACACTGCGCCATGGTCTCCTGAGAGGGCATAGATCAAGAACCTGGAGAAATATCCTCTCAGGAGAACTTAGGGCACCCTGAACCCCTGAAGCCCAATATAACAATAAGAGTTACTTGAACACAAGCACTGAAACACTGTAACCATGGATCTGATACACAGCTACTAAGTGAATAGCAGGCAGGTGATGTATATAGTGTAGATGCACTGGAAAGAGGGATGATTTGTGCCATAAGTAGAACAAATCTTACAACGGCATAAGATTTCATCAAGCTACTCTGAATGCTGTCCAACTTAAAGCTTATGAATTGGCTGGGGTGGTGGCTCATGCCTGTAATCCCAGCACTTTGGGAGGCTGAGGCAGGCAAATCACTTGAGGTCAGGAGTTTGAGACCAGACTGTTGAATGTGGTGAAACCCTATCTCTACTAAAAATGCAAAAATTAGCTGGGCATGGTGGTGGGTGCCTATAATCCCAGCTACTGGGGAGGCTGAGGTAGGAGAATTGCTTGAACCTGGGAGGCAGAGGTTTCAGGGAGCCAAAATCACACCACTGCCCTCCAGCCTGGGCAGCAGAGCTTGACTCGATCTCCAACCAAAAACAAAAACAAACCCTTATGGATTATTTATTTCTGAAATTTTGTATTTAAAAATTTAATTTTGGGAATGCTGGGAAGATGGCCGCCTAAGAACAGCGCAGGACTTCAGCTCCCAGTGAAAGTGCAGAGGGTGAGTGGACGCCGCATTTCCAGACGAACTCTTATTGCCCACAGACCAGGAGATACCCAGGCAGAGGGGTCGCCAGCGTCGCAGTCCCAGCCGGTGCGGCTGTTTTGGCCCCAGTGGGGCTGATTCCGCCCGCGTGGCTGCTGTGACCACTCCCTGTTACTGCGGTTCTCCGTACAAAAGCCACTGGTCTGGGAGCCCTCTTAGCTGGCGAGCAGAGCCCTGAGATGGCAGAATAGCCCATTCATCTGAAATAGCGAGTCAGGCCAGGACATTCCTAGGCAAAAAATCCGCCAGGAGCCGGCGCCGCAGTTCGAGCCGACTCCGTGAGTCGCAGCACGGGAGATCCCGGCGCCTTTTCAACAAGCGACCGGAACGCGGGGTCGTTCAACTTAAAAGAAAAGACTCTGAGTCAGGGAGCCAGGTGATCAGGCTCGGTTGGTCCCACCCCTCCACCCCCAACAACAACGAAAACAAAAACAGTAATTGGAAACCCTCTGGGTTGAGCCCTTCAAACCAAGCACAGCTGAACCAGGACGGTCCGGCTCCGTGGGGCAGGGGCTTCCGCCATTACTGAGACTCTCCACCTCTACGGAGGCAGGCTGCCGTTGCCGAGGCAACCCGCCGTTGCCGAGGCAACCTGCCACAACAGAGAGAGTCCGCCATAACAGAGGCGGGGCCACCATTGCCTAGACAGTTCTAACTACGCCCATATAAAAAGGACTACAGGGAAGAGCTCAGGGCAGCTGGGCGGAGCCCACAGCAGCTCAGCAAAGCCCCTGAGGGCAGGCAGTGGCTAGGCGTGCTGCTAGCTGGGCGGGTCAGACCTGAAAGAAAAATAAAAAAAGGCAGTAGTGCAATGGAAACTCACAAAGCTCCAACTCCCTGGGACAGAGACAGACAACAGGTGAATAAACCCACAAAAATGGGAAGAAACCAGCGCAAAAAGGATGAAAACTCCCGAAACCAGAACACCTCTCCTCCTAGAAGGGATCACAACTCCTCACCAGCAAGGGAACCAGACTGGATGGAGAAGGAGGGTGATGAAATGACAGAATCAGACTTCAGAAGATGGGTAGTAAGAAACTACAGTGAGCTAAAAGAACATGTTCTAACCAAACGCAAAGAAAATAGGAACCTTGAAAAAAGATTGGACGAACTGCTGACGAGAATGGACAGCATAGAGAGGAGTATAAGTGAATTGATGGAGCTGAAAAACGCAACACGAGAACTTCGTGAAGCATGCATAAGCTTCAACAGCCGAATTGACCAAACAGAAGAAAGGATATCAGAGGTCGAAGATCAACTCAATGAAATAAAAAGAGAAGGCAAGAATAGAGAAAAAAGCGCAAAAAGGAATGAACAAAATCTTCAAGAAATGTGGGACTATGTGAAAAGACCTAATCTACGTTTGATAGGTGTACCTGAATGTGATGAAGAGAATGAATCCAAGCTGGAAAATACTCTTCAGGATATTTTCCAGGAAAACTTCCCCAACCTAGCAAGGCAAACCAATATTCAAATCCAGGAAATACAGAGAACACCACAAAGATATTCCTCAAGAAGAGCAACCCCAAGGCACATAATCGTCAGATTCACCAGGGTTGAAATGAAAGAGAAAATGCTAAGGGCAGCCAGAGAGAAAGGTCAGGTTACCCACAAAGGGAAACCCATTAGACTCACAGCAGATCTCTCAGCAGAAACCCTACAAGCCAGAAGAGCTTGGGGGCCAATATTCAACATCCTTAAAGAAAAGAACTTTCAACCCAGAATCTCCTATCCAGCCAAACTCAGCTTCATAAGTGAAGGAAAAATAAAATCCTTTGTGAACAAGCAAGCACTCAGAGATTTCATCACCACCAAACCTGCCCTACAAGAACTCCTGAAAGAGGTTCTACACATATAAAGGAACAACCAGTACCAGCCACTCCAAAAACACACCAAATGGTAAAAGAGCATCAACACAATCAAGAATCTGCATCAACTAACCAACAAAACAGCCAGGTAGCATCAAAATGACAGCATCAAATTCACACATAACAATACTATCCCTAAATGTCAATGGACTAAATGCCCCAATCAAAAGACACAGACTGGCAAATTGGATAAAAAGCCAAAACCCATCAGTGTGCTGTATCCAGGAAACCCATCTTACATGCAAGGATACACAAAGGCTCAAAATAAAGGGATGGAGGAAGATCTACCAAGCAAATGGAGAGCAAAAAAAGGCAGGAGTTGCAATTCTCATCTCTGATAAAGTAGTCTTTAAAGCAACAAAGATCAAAAGAGACAAAGGAGGACATTACATAATGGTAAAAGGATCACTGCAACAAGAAGAGCTAACGATCCTAAATATATACGCACCCAATACAGGAGCACCCAGATACATAAGGCAACTTCTTAATGACTTACAAAGAGACTTAGACTCCCACACGATAATAGTGGGAGACTTTAACAGCCCATTGTCAATATTAGACAGATCAACCAGACAGAAAATCAACAAGGATATCCAGGACCTGAATACAGACCTGGAACAAGCAAACCTAATAGACATTTACAGAACTCTCCACACCAAATCCACAGAATATACATTTTTCTCAGCACCACATCACACCTACTCTAAAATTGACCACATAATTGGGAATAAATCACTCCTCAGCAAATGCAAAAGAACAGAAATCATAACAAACAGTCTCTCAGACCACAGTGCAATCGAGTTAGAACTCAGAATGCAGAAACTAACTCAGAACCACACAGCTTCATGGAAACTGAATAACTTGCTTTTGAATGTTGACTGGATAAACAATGAAATGAAGGCAGAAATAAAGATGTTCTTCGAAACCAATGAGAACGAAGACACAACATACCAGAATCTCTGGGACACATTTAAAGCAGTCTCTAGAGGAAAATATATAGCAATGAGTGCCCACATGAGAAGAAAGGAGAGATCTAAAATTGACACCCTATCATCAAAATTGAAAGAGCTAGAGGAGCAAGATCAAAAAAACTCAAAACCTAACAGAAGACAGGAAATAACTAAGATCAGAGCAGAACTGAAGGAAACAGAGACACAAAAAACTCTTCAAAAAATCAATAAATCCAGGAACTGGTTTTTTGAAAAAATCAACAAAATAGACAGACCACTAGCCAGATTAATAAAAAAGAAAAGAGAGAATAACCAAATTGGTGCAATAAAAAACGATAAAGGTGATATCACTACAGATTCCACAGAAATCCAAACCATCATCAGAGATTATTACAAACAACTCTATGCACATAAACTAGTAAACCTGGAAGAAATGGATAAATTCCTGGACACCTGCATCCTCCCAAGCCTAAACCTGGAAGAAGCCGAAACCCTGAATAGACCAATAACATGGTCTGAAGTCGAGGCAGCAATAAAGAGCCTACCACCCAAAAAAAGCCCAGGTCCAGATGGGTTCACAGCTGAATTCTACCAGACATACAAAGAGGACCTGATACCATTCCTTCTGAAACTATTCCAGACAATCCAAAAAGAGGGAATCCTTCCCAAATCATTTTACGAGACAAACATCATCCTGATACCAAAACCCGGCAGAGACTCAACAAGAAAAGAAAATTTCAGGCCAATATCCATGATGAACATAGATGCAAAAATCTTCAATAAAATACTGGCAAACCGATTGCAACAGCATATAAAAAGCTCATCCACCATGATCAAGTAGGATTCATCCCGGGGATGCAAGGCTGGTTCAACATACGCAAGTCCATAAACATAATTCACCACATAAACAGAACCAAAGACAAAAACCACATGATTATCTCGATTGATGCAGAGAAGGCTTTTGACAAAATTCAACAACCCTTTATGCTAAAAACCCTCAATAAACTAGGTATTGACGGAACGTATCTCAAAACAATAAAAGCTATTTACGACAAACCAACAGCCAATATCATACTGAATGGGCAAAAACTGGAAGCATTCCCTTTGAAATCTGGCACTAGACAAGGATGCCCTCTCTCACCACTCCTATTCAATATAGTACTGGAAGTTCTAGCCAGAGCAATCAGGCAAGAAAAAGAAATAAAGGGTATCCAAATTGGAAAGGAGGAAATCAAATTGTCTCTATTTGCAGATGACATGATTGTATATCTGGAAGACTCCATCATCTCAGCCCAAAATTTCCTGAAACTGATAAACAACTTCAGCAAAGTCTCAGGATACAAAATCAACGTGCAAAAATCACAAGCATTCCTATACACCAGTAATAGACTTCAAGAGAGCCAAATCAAGAACGAACTGCCATTCACAATTGCTACAAAGAGAATAAATTACCTAGGAATACAACTAACAAGGAACGTAAAGGACCTCTTCAAGGAGAACTACGAGCTATTGCTCAACAAAATAAGAGAGGATACAAACAGATGGAGAAACATTCCATGTTCATGGTTAGGAAGAATAAACATCATGAAAATGGCCATACTGCCCAAAGCAATTTACAAATTCAACGCGATTCCCATCAAGCTACCAATGACCTTCTTCGCAGAACTGGAAAAAAACACCTTAAACTTCATATGGAACCAAAAGAGAGCCCGCATAGCCAAGTCAATTCTAAGCAAAAAGAACAAAGCAGGAGGCATCACACTACCAGACTTCAAACTATACTACAAGGCTACAGTAATCAAAACAGCATGGTACTGGTACCAAAACAGAGATATAGACCAATGGAACAGAACAGAGGCCTCAGAGGAAATACAACATACCCACAACCATCTGATCTTCGACAAACCTGACAAAAACAAGCAATGGGGAAAGGACTCCCTGTTTAATAAATGGTGTTGGGAAAACTGGCTAGCCATGTGCAGAAAGCAGAAACAGGACCCCTTCCTGACACCTTACACCAAAATTAACTCCAGATGGATTAAAGACTTAAACATCAGACCTAATACCATAAAAACCTTAGAAGAAAATCTAGGCAAAACCATTCAGGACATAGGTGTAGGCAAGGACTTCATGACCAAAACGCCAAAAGCAATGGCAACAAAAGCCAAAATAGACAAATGGGACCTAATCAAACTCCACAGCTTCTGCACGGCAAAAGAAACAGTCAGTAGAGTGAATCGGCAACCAACAGAATGGGAAAAAATTTTTGCAGCCTACCCATCTGACAAGGGGCTGATATCCAGAATTTACAAAGAACTAAAGCAGATCTACAAGAAAAAAACAAACAAGCCCATTCAAAAATGGGCGAAGGATATGAACAGATACTTTACAAAAGAAGACATACAGGAGGCTAACAAACATGAAAAAATGCTCATCATCACTGGTCATCAGAGAAATGCAAATCAAAACCACATTGAGATACCATCTCACACCAGTTAGAATGACGATCATTAAAAAATCTGGAAACAACAGATGCTGGAGAGGATGTGGAGAAATAGGAACACTTTTACACTGTTGGTGGGAATGTAAATTAATTCAACCATTGTGGAAGACAGTGTGGCGATTCCTCAAGAACCTAAAAATAGAAATCCCATTTGACCCAGCAATCCCATTACTGGGTATATATCCAAAGGATTATAAATCATTCTACTACAAGGACACGTGCACACGAATGTTCATTGCAGCACTGTTTACAATAGCAAAGACCTGGAACCAACCCAAATGCCCAACGATGATAGACTGGATAGGGAAAATGTGGTACATATACACCATGGGATATTATGCAGCCATTAAAAACGATGAGTTCACGTCCTTTGTAGGGACATGGATGAACCTGGAAACCATCATTCTCAGCAAACTGACACAAGAGCAGAAAATTAAACACCGTATATTCTCACTCATAGGCGGGTGTTGAACAATGAGAACATATGGACACAGGGAGGGGAGCACTACACACTGGGGTCCGTTGGGGGGAAATGGGGGAGGGGTGGGGGGGTGGGGAGGTGGGAAGAGATAGCATGGTGAGAAATGACAGATACAGGTGAGGGGACGGAAGGCAGCAAACCACACTGCTATGTGTGTACCTATGCAACAATCTTGCATGTTCATCACATGTACCCCAAAACCTAAAATGCAATTAAAAAAAATAAAAATAAAAATAAAAATAAAAATAAAAATAAAAATAAAAATAAAAAAAATTTAATTTTGGGTCACTATTGACCACAGCCGAAACCACAAAAAGCAAAAATGTGGATAAGGAAAGATTACTATATGACACATTAAAGAGGGCAATTCATCAAGGAGATATAATAATTATGTTACATTTATGCATCTAACAAGTCTCAAATACATGAAGCAAAACCATACAGAATTGGAGGGAGGAATAGATAGTTCAATAAAAATAGTTGAAGACTTCAGCACCTAACTTTTAATAGTGGGTATAACAACCACACACACACACACACACACACACACACACACACACACACGACAGAGAGAGAGAGAGAGAAACAAGGGCATAGAATACTTGATATAAACCAATTAGATTCACATATAGTGAATGTTCACTCAACAGCAAAATAGACATTTTTTTTCAAGTGCACATGGATAAAATATTTTAGGATGCAAAAAATCAAATTTAAAAAAATTAAATCATATAAAATATTTTTGTCAATCACAATAGACTGAAATTAAAAATTAATAGCAGAAGGAAATCTTACAAAAATGTGAAAATTAAACATAGTCTTAAAGAATGGATCAAATAATAAATTATGAAATTGAAAAATACTCTGAGCTGAATTAAAATAAAAATACAGCCTATCAAAGCTTATGCAAAGCTGTGAAAATAGTACTCAGAGGAAAATCCTTAGTGCATTTGAGCTGCAATAACAAAACACTATAAACTGGCTGACTTTATAAATTATAAAATTTATTTCTTAGAGTTCTGAAAGCTGGGAATACCAAGATCAAGACACTGGTAGACTCAGTGTCTAGTCAGGACCAGGTCTGTGTTTCACAGATGGCTTCTTCTAGGTGTATTATCACATGCTAAAAAGGGTGAAAGCAACTCTCTGGGAGACTATTTATAAAGGCACTAATGCCATTCATAAGGTTGGCTCCACCTTTATCACCTAAATATTTTCCAAAGGCCTTAACTTCTAACACTGTCACCTTGATGATTAGGTTTCAACACGTGAATTTTAGGGAAACACACCATTTGGGCCACTGCAAAAATGTATAGCTATAAATGCCACATTAAAAAAGAAGGAAGGTCTCAAATTAACAACCCAGCTTTACACCTCCATGAGCCAGAAAAAGAAGAGCAGACAAAATAAAAAAAACTAGGAAAAGAAAATAATAGTGATTAGAGATCAAATAGTGAAATGCAAAATAAAAAGAATAAACAAAACCAAGAGTTGGCTATTTGAAAACATTTTTTAAATTGACAAATTTTAACTAGTGTGAACTTCAGAAAAAAAAGAGAACTCAAATTACTAAAATCAGGAACAGATATGAGGATATGACTACTACCATTATTGAAATGAAAGAGTACTGTAAGAGAATAATGATATGAACAATTGTACACCAATATATTGCATAACCTAGATGAAATGGATAAATTCCTTAGAAACACAGACCCTACCAAAATGATTCAAGAAGAAATATAAAACTGAATACACCTAGAACAGATAAAGAGATTGATTCTATAAGCAGAAAACTTTCAGTAAAAAAGAGTCCAAATTATTTAACTGGCAAATACTACCAAATACATAAAGTCAAATTAACATCAATCTTTTTCAAACTCTTCTGAGAAATGGGAGTGAGCACTTCCTAATTTGTTCTATGAAGCCAATATTAACCTACAACCAAAGCCAAAGGCATTACAAAAACAAAAACAAAAACAAAAACAAAACTGCAGTCCAATACTACTCATGATTAAACGCAAAACTCTTCAATTAACTGAATGTAAAACATATTAACAGATTCCTACAGCACAGCCAAGTAGGGGTTATGTCAATTATACAGGTGGTTTATCACAGGCAAATGATTATATATAATATTCCAGATGACAGAATGAAGATAAAAATCAGATCATCTTGATTGATATGAAAGGCATTTGGCTTTTTAATTAAATATTCAAGTTTTCAAATAATATCATTGTTATGTGTCAGTCTTGAGAAGATTTCCAGAGGAAGAAAAACTGTAGCAGGCATATTAAAAAGTAAGCATTGTCTCTCATTTGCTGGAAGACCGAGACTACAACAAATGGGGCATTGTGATTCTAAAGAAAAATGTGAATCTTGTAAATCCAGACGGTAAGAAATTCAATTATGTGAGTTGAAAATGTAGAGAAAGATTGAGGAGAAAAGGCGGAAATTAGTTTAGCATTTTGATATTTGCATAATTTATACTTTGAGGTCAAATATTATCTTAAACTGATAAAGTGAAAAGCTCTGATCAATTAAAGTAAGATCGTAGAGGGGAAGAAGCTTAAGAAGTAGAGGTAGGAAGGAAAACACTGTTTTTGTTCATGTTCATAGAGAACAGTCAAAAATATAGTCAAAAAATATAATATAAAGTATCATATCATATTGTGTCTATAAAGTTAGCTTCAAAATATGGCATATGTCTTGTGCTCTGAGTTCCAAATTAAGAGTCCTTTATTAATTAGCCAGCAACCTGAGAGATGGCTCAAAATTCTCTCAGCCCTGAGGAAGGGGCTTGATTTTCCTTTATACCTTGATGTAAGTAGGGGAGGGAGAGCCTAGCTGAAGCGGAATTTTACAGAAGCAGAACAAACAAGTTAGATAAGGAAGCTGGTATCCAGGGGGCAGGAGGTTCCCAGGATTATTGGTTGCTAAGAGTATTCCATACGATCATCAAGGGAGGTAGCAGGGGGAACTTTCCATACAATCAATCACCAGGGAAGGTATTCACAATCGCAGGTCAACTTGCCAAGCAGGATGCAATTACAATGGTTACAGGTACTGTGAACAGTGTGAACCACTCTTAACGGTTCAAAGCTTTGAGTGCAGCCAGACATAGTAATGCACCTGAGGAAGTCAAGGCAGGGAGAGAGAAGCTAAGCTGGAGCTTACTGCTGAGATGCAGTCAGTTAGGCTAACACAAACTAGGTTATTACACATATACACCATGGAATACTATGCAGCCGTCAAAAAGAATGAGATCATGTCTTTTGCGGGAACATGGATGGAACTGGAGGCCATTATCGTTTCAAACTAATGCAGAAACAACAAAAAAAAACCACACTGCATGTTCTTACTTACAAGTGGGAAAAAAAATGGTGAGAACACATGAACACATAGAGAACAACACACACTGGGGCCTTTCAGAGGGTGGAGGGTGGGAGCAGGAAGATGATCAGGAAAAATAACTTATGAGTACTAGCCTTAGTGCCTGAGTGATGAAATAATCTGTACAACAAACCACCAAGACACAAGTTTGCCTACAGAACAAACATGCACATGTACCCATGAGATTAAAATAAAAGTTAAAAAACAAAAACAAAAACAAAAAATAAAAAACATTAGACAAAAAATAGTCCACTTTTCCCAGTGGACTATTACAAAGTTCTTAAAAAGTGTTGGATACCCCTACATATACAGGTATTAAAAAACCTTCTAGATCAAGGATCAGCAAATATATATATATATATATATATATATATATTTTTTTTTTTTTTTTTTTTTTTTTTTTTTTTTTTTTTCTGTACAGTACCAGAGTAAATATTTCAGTCTTTGGAGGCCATAAGGTCTCTGTTGCAACTATTCAGTTTTGTTTTGGTAGCATGGAAGCAGCCATAAACAAGACAGCAAAAAATGAGCATGGCTTCATTCTCATGAAACAAAAGACAGGCTAGAATTGATCTATGGGCTGCAGTTTGCCAAACTCTGTTACACCTAAGTGGTAAGAGAAAAAATCAAGGTACAAAATAGTATGTATAAGTATGATTTCATTTATATGGAGAAGAATATGTGTATACTTATTTATGTATTAAATAAAACTTTATAATTTTATTTAATACCTAAATAAGTATACACATATTACAAGTATAATATACTTATTACAAGTATTATATTATACTTGTAATATACGTATACTTATCAAGGTAGCTGAAGCAGAATTTTACAGAAGCAGTATACACATATACAAACAAAAAAACTAGTAACAGTGATTTCCTCCAGAGAGGGTAACAGAACTAGGGACAGGCTGAAAAGACAGCATACATTTCACTGAATACCAGCATGCACATTTTGAATTTTATATGATGCTCATGCATACCTATTTTTAAATAATAAAAAATTAAGCATTTTAAAATAAAATAGAAATACATAAAATAAAAAATAGAATTAATACAGAGTATCAACAAAGCCAAAAGTAGATTTTGAGACTGATAAAATAAATACACTCCTATAGTATAGATGTTAAACAATAGGGGTAGAAACAGGCCTCGACAAAATTTGCAATATTTTTTATTAAAGACATCGTAGGCAAATTTATTTTCATGACACAGGCACACACATTCTATGTAATTAGTAAGGATGCCCTGATGAAACTCGTAAAGTAAATTAGCCATAAAAGTTACCACGAACTTTTCTAAGTAGAGTCATTTTGCATATTCCATAATTAATCCATAGAATCAGTCTTATTATATATTTTTATGCCACTATGTCAAAGGAGAGCATGAATAATTTTGAATTTAATGTTAGATCATGCTATGAATCTTAGTGAAAATTTTTTGTGTATGTTTCGTTGTGTTTTGTTTTTTCACAGTAGGGTACATCACTAAGAAGCATTGATGTAATCTATCAGGAACTGGTGTAAAAAAGTGGACAACATTTGCCACACATTTTTCAATCCAAATAAAAATAACGTTTAACAATTCCAGCACTAAAATGCAGGTTCCTTTACATTTTATTGGCTCTTTTACTGTTAGAGGAATGCAAATAAGATATTCAGCAATAGTATTTTAGCCATATATGGTTATTATCTTTACTTATATGAGAAGTTGTAACACATAGGCAGATTTATCTTCTTTCTTTCTTTCATTTATACAGTACATCAGAGTACCCTTTATAGTCTCATTTTATTTCATCCTCAAAACAACACTTGAAGATGGTCACACATTTTAAAGTTGCACATTTTACAGATGGGAGGTGGTTACTCAAATTATGCAGCATGTTATTACTATAATTTTGGTAGAGAGTTTTTAGGCCATTGACGGTAAAACTAATTACAAGCCTTCTGTGGGTCATGCACTTTGAGATAGACTGCAAAACAGCTATGATCAAGATAAATTCCTCTGTCCCATCAAAATGAATCTCTCTTTCTCTCTCTCTCTCTCATTGTTGTAAGAGTTCCACTTAATCATTAGAAAAACAATCTTGCACACTAAAGTAAAAACGTTCTATTTCTCAGTGAGATCAAAGGCCAGGCCATTTTGATCCCTTCACACCATTCCCTAGGATTTGTTCCTAGGGAATGCTGAAACTTGACCCGGCTTAATCAACTGTAGACACCACTTCTGTGCTGGCCCTCTTCATCCCCTCCCCATTCACGATATGATCTGCATTTTAAGATAAGAATTCTCAAAGTCATTTCTGTCCAACAATGGTGAAAGCTCTGGAGGTTTCCCTATTTCTCCCCATACATCCATCTGCATACCTTATTTCTCCCCGCTTTTTAAAATAAGAAACTTGGGTTTGAAATTAGATGACATTATTACAAGGTTAGGTGGGCCATGTGCTAACCATAGTTTGTTAATCTTATTTTTCTCTTTTCTTGATTCTACTAAAACCTCTGGACAAACTGCCCCCACATAAATACTAATTGAATGCTACAGGTTTCCGTTTTCAGATTGCAAACCACAAACAAGAAGTTCATGTATCACTTTGTTAAGTCGAAGTCACCTTCAACAGAAAGTTTTTTGAAATGAAAGTAGATGATGCTATCAGTCTGTTACTAATTAATATGAAACATTGATTGAAATGCTTTATTTTGGAAAAACACTTAGCAATAGTGTTTTTTACCTTGAAACAATATTTTATCAGGTTGTTAATATATGCCTAAATTAAATTGAACAGTATCTTCTTTAGCGACTTATGGTGTATACTTTTATTTTACAGACCAAAAGTTTTATTGTAAAATGTTATTCAACTAAATTGAAATTTTTGGTTGAGGTTTTTGTATTTTTTATACGCTTAAATTTAATGGGTGCAATTTTGCAATGTGAATATACTGTATAGTGGTGAAGGTTTTTTTCAGAAATTATGTTCTCTATTAAGTACACTGTTATAGTCAGTTTTTAAAAAAATATGCCTTTTAAGTTTTGCTCTAAGACTTTCAAAGAATAATCTTCAAACTGTTCAACAATTAATTAATATTGCCTGGAAAGTATTTGTTAGAATAAAAATGTTCAGACTTGACACAAAGCAGATTTCCCTTAACGAGATATCTTTCCAAAGACAATATTCCTGAGCTCTATCTTATTCTTCTTCACCTCGGATGACATCTACCCATGTGTCTTAGTCCATTTTAACACTGCTGATAAAGATATATCTGGGCCGGGCACGGTGGCTCAAGCCTGTAATCCCAGCACTTCGGGAGGTCGAGGCGGGTGTATCACAAGGTCGAGAGATCGAGATCAACCTGGTCAACATGGTGAAACCCCGTCTCTACTAAAAATACAAAAAATTAGCTGGGCATGGTTGCGCGTGCCTATAATCCCAGCTACTCAGGAGGCTGAGACAGGAGAATTGCCTGAACCCAGGAGGTGGAGGTTGCGGTGAGCCAAGATGGCGCCATTGCACTCCAGCCTGGGTAACAAGAGCGAAACTCCAACTCAAAAAAAAAAAAAAAATATATATATATATATATATATATATATATATATATATATATATATATCTGAGACTGAGCAACTTACAAAAGGAAGAGGTTCAATGGACCCACAGTTTCACATGGCTTGAGAGGCCTCACAATCATGGCAAAAGGCAAGGAGAGGCAAGTCACATCTTGTGTGGATGGCGGCAAAGAAAGAAAGAGCCTGTGCAGGGAAACTCCCCCTTACCAAACCATCAGATCTCATGAGACTTATTCACTATCACAAGAACAGCACAGGAAAGACCCACCCACATGATTCAATTACCTCCCACCAAGTCCCTCCCACAGCATGTGGGAATTCAAGATGAGATTTGGGGTGGGACACAGCCAAACTATATCAGCATGCATCTGTCTTGGGGAGTTGGTTAATTTCTTGGGTGGAGGACTTGATTTTTTTTTATTGTGTTACTAGCTGGAATAAAATATATATTTAATAATTTGTTTTTTCCTTTTAATTATACTGATAGTTTTGAACTCAGTTTTTGTTGTAGCAAATGGTTGTAACTTTTATCTTGATTTTTATGAAAGTTGAAAAACGTAGATTTACTATACTTATGAATAAATCTTAAAATATATATCAATTTTTTGTGTATAAGGGAATTCCTCTGTTATATGAAAATTAAAGAAAACAATTTTTAAAGGTAATTATAATGAGTGCTCTATTCTGTTAATTGCCAGAGATGGGAAAAGAACCTCCTTATATCATTTAAATATATATCTTTCATCCATTTTGGTGTTGAGATAATAGGGAGTGTGGACATACTTGATTAGTGAGCAGTATTATTCCATAGCATTCTTTTTCATGCAAAGTACTTCTGGAAATCCACAAATCTAAACCTGTAAATAGATGTGAATGTATTTTGTTTAGAATCCAGTAAATTTTAGTCTTTTCTATTGCAGTCTATATAAGCCAATACTGTAGTTGTTATCTATGGACTACCATTTCAAACACTATCTTTTCATTTAAATTATAACCACTTATTTTTTTATTTAGTAAATTTAAAGCCTACTTATTTACAAAACAGCTGGGTGGAAGTGGGGGACCCTGTAGTTAATTTACTCACCATTAGTAGACTATTCATGAAGCTAAAAAAAATCAGTTCCATAGACAATTGGCTATCTGTGCTAATGGAAGACATTATCATTGTGACCTATCAGGACTAATGGAACAGTGTCACAAATGGCATAAAATCATAGCCATAGTAATGTCAATATCCTTTAAATTTGGCATTGTGAAGTATTTATATTTACATTTGGATATAGGCTTATCTAAAATTGGTACAATGAGTTTAGAAGTATTCCCTCCTCCTCTATTTTCTGAAATAGTTTCAGTAGGATTGCTATTAGTTTGCTACCATTCTGCTGCAAAGGCATTGGGTCCTGGGCCTTTCTTTCCTGGGAGATTTTTATTATGACTTCAATATTGTTACTTGTTATTAGTCTAATCTGGTTTTGGATTTCTTCCAGGTTCAATCTTGGTAGGTTGTATGAGTCTAAGAACTTTCTCATGTCTTCTAGATTTCCCAATTTACTAGCATATAGTTGATCATAGTTAGCCACTAATGATTCTTTGCTTTTCTGCAGTATCCGTTGTAATGTCTTCTTTTGCATCTCTAATTTTGTTTACTTAGATCTTCTCTCTTTTTTTCTTAGTCAGGCCAAAAGTCTGTCACTTTGTTAACTTTTTCAAAAACCAACTTTCTACTTTATTGACTTTTTGTATTGATGACTTCATTTTACATTCATGTATTTCTGCTCTGATCTTTATTTTTTTTTTTTTTCCTTTATTACGTTGGGGTTTGGTTTGGTCTTCCTTTTCTAGTTCTTTAAGATGTATTGCTAGATGGTTTATTTGAAATTTCTTTTCTTTTCTAATGTAGGCACTTACAGCTATAAACTTCCCTCCTACTCCTGTTTTTTCTGTATCCTGCAGGCTTTGGTGTGTTGTTTCCATTATCATTTGTTTCAAAAAATCTTTCAATTTTGTTTTTAATTTCTTTATTGACTTGCTGGTCATTCAGGAGCTTATTGTTTAATTTCCATGTGTGTGTATAGTTTCCCAGATTCCTCATGTCATTGATTTCCTGTTTATTTCATTGCGGTCAGAGAAGATGCTTGACATTATTTAAATTTATTCGAATGTCTAAAGACTTGTTTTGTGACCTAACAGATGGTCTATTTTTCAGAATGATTCATGTGTTGTGGGAAAAAAAGATACGTATTTTTCAGCCATTCAATGAAGTGTTCTGTATAATGTTTAGATTCATTTGGTTTATAGTATTAATTAAATTTGATGCTTCTTTGCTGATTTTCTGTCTGAAAGATCTGTCCAATGCCAAAAGTGGGGTGCTGAATTCTCCATCTATTCCTGTATTGGGGCCTGTTTCCTTTATATATCTGGGTTCTCCAATGTTGGGTGCATATATAATTAAAATTATTATATACTTTCCCCGAATTGACACCTTATTATTATTATATAGAAACCTTCTTTGTCCCTTCTTATAGTTTTGGTCCTGAAATATATTTTGTCTTAATTAAGTATAGCTACTTCTGCTCTTTTTTGGTTTTCATTGACATGGAATATCTTTTCCATATCTTTTTATTCAGCCTATGTTTGTCTTTATAGGTGAAGTGTGTTTCTTATAGGCAACAGATCATTGAGGCTGGTTTTTAACACTGTTCAGTCACTTCAGCCACTCTCTGCCTTTTTGTTAGAGAGTTTAGTTCATTTACATTCACTCTTATTATTGACAAGTAGGACTTACTTCTGCTATTTTTTAATTTGTTTTCTCATTGTTTTGCAGTCTTCTTTTCCTTCTTTACTTCTTATCCTGAAAAATTTTCAAGGATAAATTCCCTTCTAGAATCTCATTCTAACTAGGTGTGAATCTGTTTTCTAGAAATATCATGTAAGTTACACATATTATTTTACATTTTCTAGAAGCCACATTACAAAAAGAAAACAAATAAATAAATATGATTTAATAGTTTATTTAACTTAACCCAATATATACAAAATATAATTTCAACATGTAGTTACTATGAATATTATTTATGTGATATTTTACTGCTTTGTACTATGTTTACAAAATCCAGTGTTTGTATGGTGCTTAACAATTTTGGACTAGCTTCTATTAAAATGCTTAGTAGTCACATGTGGCAAGTGTCTACTCTACTATACATGATTGATAGAGAATATTATCCATGTAGCAAAAAAATTCCATCCAGACTTCTTTCAGTATATTTTAAAATCAACTTTATTGAGATATAATTTGCATATAATTAAATACACAAGTTTCAGTTGTATGATTCACTGCATTGTGATGAATTTATACGCCCATGTAACAACAACCTATTACAGTTCCCTATTGCTCCTGTAACAAATAGAACATACATTTGTGATTATAACTTATACTGAAGTCCAGAATCCTAAACTGAGTATTATAATGCCAAATCAATCTTTGCGCTTGGCTGGTTCCTTCCGGAGCCTGTTGGGGAGAATCAGTGTCCTTGCATTTTCAGAGATTGTCCCTCCCTTCTAGAGGTTGTCTGGCATTCATTAGTACATGGCCCCTTTCTTCATCTACATGTGTTCGGTCATCATATTTACTTTTGTAAGGATCTTCTTGCCTTCTTCTCATAAGGAGGCTTGTGGTTACTCTAGGTCAGGCTAAATAATCTAGGATAATCTCCCCATCCCAAGATCCTTAACCTAATTGTATCTGGAAGTCTCTCCTACCATGTAAGGTAACATATTCACAGGTTCTGGCCATTAGGACTTGGACATCTTTGGGGAATCGTTATTCTTCTACCACACAACACAAATGGGATAGAGAACATTTATGTCATACCAAAGCTCCCTATTCCTTTGCAGAAAACCCTCACCAATCCCTAAACCTCCAAATCACTGATATTATTTCTATTACCTTAGATTAGTTTTGCCCATTCTACAGTATCATATAAATTAAATCATAAAATATATACTATTTGTGTCTAGCTTCTTATACTCAGCTATCGTGTTTTTGAATCTCATTCATAAATTTGCGTATATCAGCAATTTCTCAAACTTTATTCTTAGTGCTATTCTATCACTAGATCAACATTTTGTTTGTCTAGTCACCTATAGATAGACATATGGGTTGTTTTCAGGTTGTGGCTATTTTGAATATAACTGCTATACGCATATATGTAGAAGTATGTTTGTAGATGTATTTTCATTTCCCTTGTAAATACTTAGAATAATTTTTTGTTTTATTATTTATGTTTTACGTTTCATTATTTTGTTTTAATATTAGAATTTTAGCTTTTATGATTAGATATAGGACAACCTAATTTATTACAGAAATAAATTAGATGTATATTTAACTTTACAAGAAACAAATGTTTTTCAAAGTAATTTTACTAGTTTACACTCTGAGGAATGATATAGAAGGATTCAGTCTTGCCACATCCTAGTCCACAGTCGATATTTTAAATCCTTAATTGCAGCCATTGAAATGAGTTTGAAGCAGAACATCATTGTGGTTTTAATTTCCATTTGTTGATGATTAATGACTAAGAGTCTTTTTCAAGTATATATTGACCCATGGTATATCTAGTTTTGTAAACTGCCAATAAAATATTTTGTTATTTTTAAAGTTTATTACTTGTTTTTTTATTACAGAGTTGTAGGAATTCTTTGTATGTTCCACATATAGTCTTTTCAGAGTTATGTATTGCAAATACTTGCCCCCATTCTGTCTTTACGTCTCATTTTCTTAAGAGTGTCTTTTGAAGAGCAGATACTTTTCACTTTGATGAGGATCAATTTTTCTCTTCCATATTTTTGGTGCTCTAAGGAATCTTGTCTTACTCTTGTATTACAAATATTTCCTTGTTTGTTTTATTATATTAATTTACCTTTTTAGATTAGGTCTAAGATATTTCTTTCTTTTTTTTTTTTTTTTTTTTTTTATTGAGACAGAGTTTTGTTTTTGTCACCCAGGCTGGAGTGCAATGGCATGATGTCGGCTCACTGCATGTCCGCCTACCAAGTTCAAGTGATTCTCCCGCCTCAGCCTCCCAAGTAGCTGGGATTACAGTTGCCTGCCACCATGCCCGGCTAATTTTTATATTTTCAGTAGAGAGAGCATTTTACCGTGTTGGTCAGGCCAGTGTCAAACTCCTGACCTCTAGCAATCCTAGAGTGCTGGGATTACACTTGTGAACTACTGCACCCAGCCAGGTCTAGGACAATTTTTAAACTAATTTTTTTTTTGGTGAATCAGGGTAGGTATAAGGATTTATATTTTTCTTTATATGTATATCCAACTAATCTAACACCATTTAATAAAAAATATTTTCAGCCGGGCGCGGTGGCTCAAGCCTGTAATCCCAGCACTTTGGGAGGCCGAGGCGGGTGGATCACGAGGTCAAGAGATCGAGACCATCCTGGTCAACATGGTGAAACCCCGTCTCTACTAAAAATACAAAAATTAGCTGGGCATGGTGGCGTGTGCCTGTAATCCCAGCTACTCAGGAGGCTGAGGCAGGAGAATTGCCTGAACCCAGGAGGCGGAGGTTGCGGTGAGCCGAGATCGCGCCATTGCACTCCAGCCTGGGCAACGAGAGCGAAACTCCGTCTCAAAAAAAAAAAAAAAAAAAAAAAAAAAATCATTTTTCCTTTAAATGAATGAGTATCTTGGCAACTTTGTCAATTAACTTGCGTATGCTGGCCTTTTACTAAACTCTATGTTTGTTTCATTCACCATTTGTTGATTCTTATACCACCATATTTTCTTTCTTAGATGCATAGCTATAAATCTTTTTAATTTTATGTTAAATGCTGCTATAGGACTTAAAAGTAGAAACTCTTAAATTATTACAGTCTGCTTAAAATTAATATATTAACAGTTCATACTTCAAAGTTCTAAAGACTCATATAATAATACACATCTATTTATATTCCTCTGACTTTTTGAGTATTGGTGTTTCACGTTTTACTTCTACATATAAAACTTACCTAACAATTGTAATAGGTATTTTAGTCATTTTTCTTTTAAGAAAATAAGAAAAATAGTCTTATATATTTAAATTATATATATTATTTTATATATTATTTAAATATATAAAATATATTTAAATAATATATTTAAATATATTATTCTTCTCACACTCTATCTCCTATTATTGCTCTCATTTTCCACCTAGCCCCCTTTTAAGTTTGCCTGATAAGCTTCTTTCAGAATTTCTCATATTGCAGATCTGCTGGGAACATATTCTCTCAAATTTTGTTCGTATAAAAATGTATTTCACTGTCCATTTTGAAAGATACATTGTCTGTAGGATTTTAGATTACTAAATACATTTATAATAATTATTAAAGCCTTTTCTGTTACTTCCAGCATCTGGGAGGTCTTGGAGTTGGGTCTTTTTGTATTGGTTACATCTTTTCTCTCTATACAGCGCATTATCTTACCTTCTTGCATGTCACATTTCATTATATGCTACATGTTGCATATTGTATATTACAAGAAGCCAACTTTTAATAAAGTTTGAGTTTTTTTCTGGAAAGCAGGCACTTTACTGAAGCCTTCATTGGTTTCTGTCAAATACTGCTTGTAGACTTTGCAACAAAAACTCTAGAGTAATCCTTACTCTAGGGCATGATCACCATTTCTAAGCTGTGATTTTTTTTTTTTTTTTTTTTTTTTTTTTAGTGTTATAGCTAAATGACAGAGTTTCTGTACTTTGGTTGAAGGAGAACTCCAACATTTAAGAGTACTGTACAACTTCGAATATTTCCATTTGGTCTCAGCATTGTAACAACTGCACTTTGCTGGAGTTCAGGGTTTAATCCTGAGCTTGCAGAGTTCAGCTTTAAATCGGTGGGGAATCGCCACAGAAACTTTCGCGCTCCTTCTCTGCTTGGTTCCTCTCTCTCCCATACTCTCCAGTCAAGTATCAACTGATTCACAGCCCAAACTCCAATCTCTGCCTCCACAGCCCAGTGGGATTCTGCTTAGGCTCTTCCTCTCTATGCCACAGTCAGGAAACTATAACCACATAGAGATCTAGAATGAATATAGGGCTCATCTCATGAGTTTCTTTTCACTCATCAATTTCAGTTCTCTACTTCCTATTGTTCAGTGCCTGAAATTTCTTACCTAATACATTGTTTCGACTTTTGTAATTGTTTGTACTGGGAGGGCAAGTCTAATTATTTCATCACAGTTGGAAGAAGAAATCTTCATGAAGAAATGTGCAAATATATGAAATCCTTACACTTGTAAGTCTCCTTTTAAGAAAGTAGAAATACTATTTGGCAGAACTTTGAAAACTATAAGATCATTTTGCTGCATATGATATACTGAATATTTAATAAATCAGTGAACAAATGAATGATGTAGGATTCATTCATAGATTATTTTATGTTCTTTTTTGTTATCTCTGGTATTTTTGTTGCATGACTGTGTCAATTACATCTTAGCTTATGAAAAGTATGTGTTGTCATATTTACTTCTAAATTGTCTTATTCCAAACTTTCCTTCAATGAAAATATACAAACTAATTTTTTAAAGAAAAATCTTCTCATTTGATGCTAGTTAAATGAAAAAGCAAATATTTTGTAATGACGAGAATGAGTTCCTAAAACTGATTCTGTTTTATGGCTGAGGATTTACCCCACAGAGTCTTTTTCTTTTTTCAACATTACTCAAATTTATAGTCTTACAGCTCTTGTCTTTTAAGAAAGAAAGTTTCATATTATAAAAAACTGAAATTGACTTGGAGGGATATATTTAAAACATCATTTTCATACTTGGAGTGTTTCTAAAAGGTAGATTTTCTATTTATGTTCAAATGTACTCAATAAAACTGTGTTAAATACATACATGCTTTATTTGAAAACATATCCATGTAGAATATCTAGGCTTCTAAAACATTCAGATTCTTCTGGCTTCTTAGAAAGCAGCTGCACCATAAATGATAGATATATATACAAATACATAGCACTGATTTCTTGTGTATTGTCCCTACTTGTTGTGGGTGATTTCACTTCTAAAAATTTTCCATCAGTCCTATTTATTTAATTTATTAAAAGAAATTTATTGTTGCAGGCTACAATCTAATGTGAAATTGCAGAATGCTGGCTCATTTCCCCTCAGAATAAATCACCACATTGTATTTTTTATTCGAAACACAGTTTTTTATCTGTACTGTTGAAGTCTATGGTTTTACACAAAGCAAATATACTCACAAAACTGAACTAAGTTTCAGGGTTCTTTAAAAAGTGATACCAAATCTGTTTACATGTTACAGAAAATTCCTGGGAGTAATTTTAATGTAAGAGCATTTCTTGGAAAAAAAGAATGTACCCAAGTTAAGGGAGATACAAAATAGAACTGAAATTTTAATTCTTTTGGCAATTCAGAAGGGTCATTTATATTACAGTGCTTACATTAGAAATAACACTGGCTGGGCGCGGTGGCTCACGCCTGTAATCCCAGCACTTTGGGAGGCCGAGGCAGGTGGATCATGAGGTCAAGAGATCGAGACCATCCTGGTCAACAAGGTGAAACCCCGTCTCTACTAAAAATACAAAAAATTAGCTGGGCATGGTGGTGCGTGCCTGTAATCCCAGCTACTCAGGAGGCTGAGGCAGGAGAATTGCCTGAACCCAGGAGGCAGAGGTTGCGGTGAGCCGAGATCGCGCCATTGCACTCCAGCCTGGGTAACAAGAGCAAAACTCCGTCACAAAAAAAAAGAAAAAAAAAGAAATAACACTATGCATGAAAATTGAAACTTGCTCTTATGAGTAGGCTAGATTTTTCAAATATCATTGATATTTACTGGTTATTTCTTTCTCAAATAGAATATGTAAGACATCTGAGAGAGTCGTTTGTGTAGATAACTATCTATATGTATTATTTCTGTCACAAGTAGAAAATACCTCAATACCCAAATTATCTCTCTTACAACCTATAAAGGTGCCCTAAAGGCCAAGATTTGAGATTTGTTTTCTGAGTCTTAAAGGTTATATCAAAATTTTTATGTTTGTCTTAGAATCCTTTATCAATTAACCAAATTATTGAGAATTAACCTTTTCCCAAGCTGTACTAAGTCCCTAGACCTTATAGAGCTTGAATTCTAACATTTAAAAAAGGAGAAAAAGAAAAGTTAAGTGATATGAAGAAAATTAACACAGAGCATGGAGAGAGGGGCATAGACGTGCTACTTTATAGGGAATGGTCATGGTGGTCTCAGAATAAGTAACATGCAAGCAGAGACCTGAGCAATATTGAAGAGTTAGCCACATGGGTGAAATGACTTCGAAATGAGAATTCCAGGAAACAAGAAATGTAGAGATATTGAAATGGTAGTATGTTTGAGAAACAGTGGGCCAGAGTAGAGTATTTGTGGAGGTTATGAAGAACTGAGATCACAGAGTCTGCCAAAAACAAGGAAGGAACTAGAAATTTTGGGAGTATTTGTAACTTCTACCTTCGTTTTCCCCATTACCAAGATCTAATCAATTCTGTCAAGTCAAATGTCAATTCTTAAATTATATCTCAGAGCCCACATTTGAGAGTATTTCCCTTCTCCATGCCCACATTCACTACCTTAGATTACCTTGCTCACTTTCTAACCTAGCTATTGAAAATATTTCCCAATTCAGTGTTTTCTAAATTTCCATGACCATAAAAAAGAAAAATAACTTTAAACTCTACATCCTATAGCTCCACTTCCCAACCAGTGAGTCATAAATTTAAAGGCAGGGCCTTGAGCAGACAGTTCTTAAGCAAATGCCTTGGCTGAATCTTATGATCAGAGACATTTGGGGATTACTATTCTAAGTGTCCTACCTGCTTCCTGTTTCTTAGACCTCTAGTCTTTTATCCACCTTCTTGGCAGACTTAAAATCCCTTCTTCCCACCACAACATTCTAATTGTGTAGTTTTCTGATTTCTCCCTTACTTAAATCCTTCAACAAATTAAAGATTATACTGTTAAGTTCTTATAAATTTATGTGAGGCTTTATCACAGTTTAAATTTAATCTACATTCCTATCATATCCTAACTCTTCTGGGCACATGCGCACATACAAACATATATGCCTTTTATTGGTTGTCAACTAAACTCTAGTCGGTTCTCAGAACTTATCAGATATGTTTATGGTCCAGCATCTTTGTCTTTCTTTGTATACATATGTGCGTATATGCCTGTGTCGGTGCCTCTACTTTGACAGCTGTTTGACCTATTGATCTACTGGAGGAAAAAAGCTAATTATCCTTAAAGTATCAGGTCAAATGTATATTTTCTTCTATTTAGACTTTATTGTTATTCTTTTGCAATTGACAAGTTAGTTGACTCCACTGTGCTCCACATTTGTTGTAAAACTTATGACAGTGTCATAATTTAAATTATGGAAATTAAATATGTACTATCAAATATTAAATATGTAAATTACTTTCTTCTCCATTAGAGTGTGAACTTCTTGAAAGCAAGACTGTATTTCATTAATTTTTGATTTGCACTTATCAGCAAAATTCATGTGTTATGTATTGGAAGGTTCTACATACCAATCTAAATCCAGGCATGCAGTTTTCCAAAGTATTCATCATCAGTTTAAAAGAAATTATACATATTCCAAAGCACTTGGTTTAATAAAAAACGGAGTAATCTGAAGAAGACTATTTTTCCAATTCCTGAGGAGGAATAGACAGAAATAGAAAAACATTTAGAATAAAGTGGGGTCTTCCAGCTAAATAAGAAAGAACATTGCCAAATATTTTGAAAGAGAATCTAAAGACAAGTGATTGTGTAAATGGCATAAATGAATATTAATTAATATTTCAAAAACCACAACTAAATATAGTGGAAAAAGATAAAGCAGTAAGTTGGGGACCTGATTGTAACTTTTATTAATGTTGAGAGGTTACAATTTTGTATTTGTTTTGCTTTTAAGCATGCATAATTTGATCAGGTTTCCACACAAAGAAAAGAAAACAGATGTTGGGTGTGAGAAGTTAAGGATACACTTGTGGAAAGGGAAAACTGAAGATACCAAGTTTTGGAGAGATGAAATATATGTGTGTGGAGAAGTGGGGGCTGGGAGAAGGAATCACTTTAGGACACAGAATAAGAAAGTCTCCTTGGACAGGAGATTTAAGAAGCAAAACAAAATATTTTTAAGCTTTTTTTTTTAACCTAACTAATCTTAAAATTATTATTATATGACTCACTGATGAAGTAGCAACAGCTTGTGTCCGTTGTGATTACTAGAATTTTGTCTGTAATTTAGCCATTCATGCGTCTATTCAGTGTGCTTATCTATATATGAATCAATATCTTTGGAACTATTTATTCTTCTTAGATTTTAAAACCATTTTATGTAGTCAGTTCCTCAAGAATAACTATTAAAATGTTGTTCTGAGAGATGTCATGGTCTACAATATGATGCCAATGGGTTTGAAGCCAATAGACTTGAGACAAGTACATTCATCAGTTAGAAAACATATTAGGTGATTTTAAAATGTACTATAAATCTTTAAAAAAAATCAAGGGATTGTGAAATTGCTGTAGGGATTCACAATAATGTCAATGTTACAAAAATAGATGGTGCAGAAGTAGATTAACATATATTCACTAAATTGATTTTCAACAAAGGCAACAATATAATACAAAGATTGAAAAAAGTTTTTTTTTCTCTATTTTATCGCTTTGATATCCCTAAAGAAAAAGATAACTTTCACCCCCATAATCTCTGTATCACACAATACACTCTCAGATGAATCATAGACAGAAAGGTGAAGACAATAACTGTAAAACTTCTAACAGAAATAGAAAAAATATCTTCACAACTTTAGGGTTGGGAAGTATTTCCTATAGAGAGGAGGAATGAATAAACAAAAAAAGATTAGTTGCACTTGAAACAGAAAAAATTTGTTCAAAATAAACCATTGAGAAAATGAAAATGCTACACATGGAATAAAATAACCACAATACACATATCTGACATTGTACCAGTTATATCAGGATATCTGATGAACACTTATAAATTACTAGTAAAAAGACCAATAGCCCAATAAAAAATTGGTAAAGATTTAGACACTTAAAAAAACACACACACGTATTAATGGCAGTAAACACAGGAAAAGATTCCCAGCATGATTAATTATCAAGAAAATTGAAACTAAAACCAAAATATATTATGTTCCAAAATGGTTTCTTGGTTTCTTAAAAATATAAATATATGCCTATGACCCAGTAATTGCACTCATATATTTAAGGGGTACAAATGCAGATTTCATAGTGGTGAAGTCTGGGCTTGTAGTGTACTTATCCAAACAGTAAAGTTTGTATCCAATAGGTAATTTTGCAACCCTTACCCTCCTCTCACTTTTCCACTTTTGTAGTATCCAATGTCTATTTTCCCAATCTGTGGGTACATATGTACCCATTGTTTAGCTCTGACTTATATGTGAGAACATGTGCTATATGGCTTTCTGTTTCTGAGTTATTTCAGTTAAGATAATTGTGTCCAGTTCCATCTATTTTGCTGCCAAAGACATAATTTTATTATTTGTTATGGCTAAGTAGTATTCCATGGTATACATCAATATTTCTTTATCCAGTCCTCTGTTGATAGACATTTAGGTTGACTCCATGTCTTTGCCATTGTCAATAGTGCTATGATAAGTATATGAATGCAAGTATATTTTTGATATAATGATTTATGTCTTCTTGGGTATATATCCAGTAGTGGGATCTTTCTACTGACTAAAATTGGGTATTTATATAGCAAGGAAGGAATGTAACTACATACAGGGAAAAGAAAAATTAGGAAAGGATAAGGAAGAAATCCCAATGGTTGGTCTGGAGTCTCAATGTCTGGACGAGGTGATCTAATGACTTTCAGTTTCTTCCCTAAAGGTTGGTTTCCTGATATAGAAACTCAGATAAGACAAATGTGAGTTCAAGTTTTAAGATCAGGGAGGGTCAATCTGAATAAAATGTATGCTGTCTGTGGGACAATTGGGCCAGTTTCAGTTCCTCATTGTGGTTATAATTTGCATTTCCTGGTGACTAGTGATGCTGAGCATTTTTTCAGGTTTGTTGGCTGCTTATATGTTTCCTTTTTAAAAAATGTCTGCTCATGCTCTATGCCAACATCTTAATGGGGTTATTTTTTTATTTTTATTTTTTCTTGTTGAGCTGTTTGAGTTCCTTGTGGATTGGGGATGTTAGTCCTTTGTTGGATGCACATTTTGAAAACACTTTTTTCCCATTCTGTAGGTTGTCTAACCTATTGTTTTTGTTTTGCTGTGCAGAAACTTTGTAGTGTAGTCAAGTCCCATTTGTGTATTTTGCTCTTGTTTGCTTTAGAAGATTTTGTCGTAAATTTTTGCCTAGGCCAATGTCTAGAAGAAGTGTTTATTTGTTTTTTTGTTTTGTTTTGTTTTTATCTTTTTATAGTTTCAGATCTTATGTTTTGGTGTTTAATTTATCTGGAGTTAATGTTTGTATATTGTGAGAAACATGGGTCTAGTTTTATTGTTCTGCATATGGCTATCCAGTTTTCTTAGTAGCATTTATCAAATAGAGTATCTTTTTCCCATTGTGTATATATGTTGACTTCATATAAATGTTGATAAGTTGGTTGTGAAATGTGATTTTATTTATGGGTTCACTATTTCTTTGATCTATGTGTCTGTTTTCATCCCACTGCCATGTACTTTTGATTACTATATCCTTGTAATATAACTTGAAATTAGGCAATGTGATGCCTCCACTTGTGTTCTATTTGCTTAGAATTGCTTTGGCTATCCAGGCTATTTTCTGGTTTCCTATGAATTTTAGGGCTGTTTTTTTCTAACTACTTGAAAAATAATATTAGGAATTTGATAGACTGCATTGAATCTATAGATTGCTTTTGGTGGTGTGGCCATTTTAACAATGTTGATTCTTCTAATGCATACGTACAGAGAATATGTTTGCATTTATGTTTGTCATATATGAACTTTTCATTAGTGTTTTGTAGTTCTTACAATGGACTTTCACTGCCTTTGTAAAATATATTTATATGTATTTTGTTCTCTCTCTTTTTTTTTTTCAGTTATTGCAAATTGGATTGCCTTCTTGATTTGGTCCTTGACTACATTGTTATTGATGTGTAGAAATGCTACTAATTTCTGTGTGTTAATTTTCTATCCTGAAACTTTACTGAAGTCATTTATCAAATCACAGTTTTTGATGGAGTCTTGAGGGCTTTCTAGATAAAAGATCATATAATCAGAAGACAGAAATAATTTGACTTCCTCTTTTTCAATTCAAATGCCTTTTTTTTTTCTCTTGCTTGATTTCTCTGGCAAGGATTTCCAATACTACGTTGAAGAATGGTGAAAGTGGTCAGATTTTTCTTGTTCCAGTGCTTAGAGGGAATGCTTTCAAATTTTCTCCATTAAGTATGATATTAGCTGTTGTTTTGTCAAGTGTTGTCTTTATCGTGTTGAGTTATGTTCCTTTTTGTACAGTTATTATTTATCCATTAAAAATTGACAGTTCACACAAGAATATTCATAACATCTTTTTAAAAAATAGCCCCCAATAGGAAATAACCTAAATGTCCAGTAACAGGAGAATGATCATCCGATTTGTAGATTTGTCATATAATTGAAATACTATTCAGCAATAAAATGGAATAAATAACTGAAATATGCAACAACGTGAATGGGATATAGAAAGCATTGTGTTGAGAAAAGAAGCTACATAAAATTGTGATTACTAGAATTTTGTCTATAATTTATATGTAATACACATATTTGTGTATATGGTAGCTCTGTTGTATTTTACAAATCTGTAGAAGAAGCAAAACTAATCTATGATTATCAAAAAAAAATAGTGATTACCTGTGGTCTGGGGACTACAGGATGGAATGAAAAAGAACACTTTCCGGAGTTACAGAAATAGTCTATACCTTACCTTGAGTGGGCAATGGGATCATAAACATTTGAAAATTCCATGTGGGTTTCTGGAATGAAAAATTAGACTAAGGGAGACTTTATCTGATTAATATGATGTATTTCTATTCTTTTTGAGAATAAAGCCAAACCTAATCTTGCTGTGAAAGTCATATCATTTCATATGGAATTATAATGGAATATTGCAGAAGAGCAGTTATTTCTAGACATTTAGGCACTTTTGAAAAAAAAGTGCTTTTGAGTATAATAGTAATCAGATATGCATATAAGCCATATGCATATATATGTCTGTGGGGTGATGATGTTGTGGAAGTACAGCTGAAAATATGTATCAGGGATATCATTTCATATAATGAGCTGAAATTAACCTATAAAAACTGAATTGAAGACATGTAATTTTTTCCTCTATTTTATTCATTTTTCAAACACATGTGTGAATATGTATTAAAGAGCTTTACAGGGAGACCAAATATTAATCTGAATAAGAACTTAGTAGCTAAACTAAAATGTGAGAAACATTGGGGCTACTCCTTATATCTGAAGAAAAGTCTGCCTTTGCTTTTTAATTTATCCATATTGTTTCTTAAAATAAATGTTGTCGTACCCAGAATAATCCATTAATTTGAGCTCCCTTTTTTTTTTTTTACAAATAAAGAAATTCGTTATTAAACTATAATTAAACTAAAGATATTCATCTGCTTTTAATAATTATTAAAAGAAAATTTGATCATTGGAACTATTTTACAATAATAAAATATTGTGAAATCATAGCTTAAAGAAACCTCTCTCTTTGGTGACATACATGGATATAGTTTCAAACTCCATAATAAAACAGTTTTCTCACAAATTTTCACTAGTGAGCAATAAATAATAACTTGAAGGAATTATCCTTTTATATGAAAGGAACATTTTTTCTTTAGAGAAAATAAGAAATATAGCATCAGGTAATTATTTAAATTAATTTTTGTGTCACTCTCAAATGATATCTTGACAGCAATAAAACATTCAACAAAAATAACAAAATTTTGTCATAAGATTACCCAATATGCAACAAATCCTGTACTTTATTTTTTAATTTTTGAATTATTAGCATTAAAGGAATAAAACTCCATGTAAAGAAAGATGTAATGGAATCTCTCATAATGGTTTTAACCCAAAGTGAAAGATATTCAGTCCTCTCACAAGGCCTCCCTCCTTCTAAACTAAAATTGGAACATAATCTAAAATTTAACATGCCCATTGAGGTATATCAATAAACATTTACAGAGCACTCATTTAAAGAACTGTACAGATCTCACTTTAGTTGGGTTTTAAATCATTGGGAAGTACTAACATGTTCAAATAAAATTTAAATAAAACATTTTAATTTCAGGTATAAATAATCTCACCTTCCTATAAAATTGCATTGAATGTTTTTTTTGGATGGTTCTCTAAAATTTTTCTTTTATGTTCCACTTTCCATTGTTGCTATTCCTTTAGTTGTTTTAGATTTCCTCTTTGTCAATAGCTCTGTAGTATTAGGGCCCACTTCCAATTCAGATATTTTTGTCACATACTAGTAACATAATAAATGTTTAATAAAGAAATCATGAAAAAAGTAACATAAATATAACTTATTGCATTCCCAGGATCTCAAACATGTGTATTAGTAGGAGCTAACAGGAGTAGATACCTGAAAATGAATGAAGGAAATGTAAAGTTAAGAAATCTAGCGCATTCCCTCATGGCTTGCGTGTTATGGAGATTAGTTAGTTTTTGTTTTATGGAGATTAGATACTGAAATTTTGGCACTTAATAGATGTGCAGACACATGAACATGCATAGTATTTGTTGTTTTCTGTGTAAATGAATATTTATGAGGAAAACCTGGAAGATTTATTCTACTTCTTTATAGATCTGACTGAATTTCACTACTTTATTCATTGTTCAGGCTTGTCTGAATATTACTCAATTACTCAAATGTTTTGTTTTATCTGCCTTAGGCCTTCCCAAACTTAACTTAGATTAAAACCATAAAAAAGTCCATTTTTAAAGCTGTGCAAAGAAAACACTACATCACAACTGTTAATATACACCTCTAACAGAAAACATGCATATCTTCATTTGTCTTTCACCTCATTTATGTCAGCCTATATCTTCCTGGCAAAAATTGCTTTCCAGCTGCAGACAATCTAATTTGACTGTGATGCTCTCTGGCACTTGAGTATTATGGTGTTTCCTTGGTTAAGGTAAAAGATTTGCAAAACCAGTCCAAAAACTTTATTATCAAGGCAGAACATCGATGCATTTCTTGAACATTAATCACAACGGAATGTGTGAGAGCTGGAGAGGAATGAATCATCCTAGATTACCTATCTAGTACTTGAGAAACCTACCAGAAAACAGCAGCAGCAGAGATTAACTTGCTGGAGTTCCCAGGAAATTTACAGAGGCTGTTCTACAGAGAAATAGAAACCCCATTTGCAAGATCCTTACCTGTGAAAGGTACCTTAAATCAGAGTAAGCGCAGACGTGAAAATTCTGCCAGGATGCCCCATAGGTCAAGGTAATCCTGATAATCTTTTTGACAATCTCCCTTTTCATTGGATATTTTTATTCTTTAAATTGTATGTGCATTCAAATGCCGATTAGTTTGATATAGGAATACACATTGTGTTACCTATGAGGGATTTTCATAGTACCAGGAGGCAGAGAAGGAAACCATGATCTGAGATGCCTGTGTGTCATTTTTCGAGTCAACACTTTTTGTGCAATCACTACTGGCAAGTGATTCTTTCTAGATATTTTAGTCAATTAATCAGAGTGGCTTATCAGTCTATACAGTGAAATTTTCAACTGGTTAAAATATCAGCCTTTCTCTATGCTATTTGTCTTTCCAATTTCTACTTTAATAACTACCTTTTTGATGATACTACACTGACAGGAAAAATTCAAAGCTGCTATGTACTATCCGGAAAAAAATTTTAGAATTTCTCCGTTCACATAAGAAGAGGCACCAAAAACATTGCCTGCTATCCTCTACTGCTCAAACATATGCCTTTCTATCTAACGTTCTCATTTGAGATATTCAGTTAGACTAAGGCACTGAGAACCCTGGTTAAAATAATATTTGAACCTATTTTCTTTTTAAATCCACATTTAAAATATCAAACTAAGGTTGAAAGGCTACAAAGGGCTGGTTGATTATAGTAAGAAAAACAACTGTTTTAATTATTTTTATATTCATCATTTGCACTCTGTTGAGTCTTAGAAAGAGGATATGCAATTCAACAATGTTTGCTTAAGGATAAGCATAGACTTCTCTGTCATACAGCAATATGCCATGTAAATGGATATATGTCCAATATATGAATTTGTATGTGACATAATAAATCGATACATGATATATATATATATGTCCATGAGTATCATCAATTGTCCAGGTGTATCATCCTAAGAGAACAAAACTTACAAATCCATAGAATGTTTTTTTTTTTTAATCGTTTTGTTGTTGTTGTTGTTGTTGTTGTTGTTCACATCCCAAATTATAAGTCTAAATTGGCCCCAAATTAATCACTATATTGGTTATAATGGAGGAGGATATTAAAATCTGCTGGATCTGGTGCCACGACTAACAGAAGTAACTTACAAATCTCTACCAATCCTTTCAGTTTTGTGTGCCTCCTTGCTGTAGTTTGAATGTTTTTCCCCCCTCCAAAGCTTTACGTTGAAAGTTAATACCCAATGCAACAGTATCGGGAGGTATAGCCTTTGGTAGATGACTGAGTTACCAGGGCTTCACTGTGATGAATGGGATTAGTTGCTTTGCCCTGCAGACTTCTGCTATTTGAAGACACAGTGTTTTTCCCCTCCAGAGGGTGCAGCATCAAGATGCCATCTTGGAAGCAGAGAACAATCCTTACCGGACACTAGAGATGCTGGTACCTTGACCTTAGACTTCCCAGCCTCCAGAACTGTCAAAAATAAATACCTGTTCTTTATAAATTACCCGTTTCAGATATCGTGTTATAGCAGCTGGCATAGAGTAAGATGCCTTTTAATCCATTATTTTCTGTAGTGCTTTCAGACGTCTTGCTTCTTTGGGGTCCTACCTTGTTTACTTTCCTTTGTCACTAAAATAAAGTGAAGCTTTCTATTCAAAATGAAATATGCATCACATTTACCTGGATTCTCAGACCAAAGAGCATGTTGTTGCTTTTTCCTTAAAATGTGTCTATATTTTTTATTTACTAAGAAATATTTTGTGGTTAAAAAGGCATAGATTATTGAATTATTTTTCTCCTTATTCAGCTGACTGTTTTGTGTCATATTATTTATATTTTGAAAGTGTAAAACATCAAATTGGATACTAATTAGTCTTGAAGAAAATGTAAGTAATTCAGTTTTTCACTTTCACTCAAAAAATGCTTATTCTGGTTCTTTTTGTAAGTACAAATGTCTCTTATTTATTCATAAATCAGACTTTTACCAAGATGAAAAGACATTGCTGAGTTCTTTCCAGGAATCCTTAAATTTCTCACAAATAGAAACTTCTGATGGTATGAGCAAGAATAATTAGAGACTAAACATTATTGTGAAACTGAGAAAATTTCCAAGGGAATAAGAATATCTATATCCCATCCTGAATAGAGGATTGATTGGATTTTTCTATATTATGTTAGCTTCAATATTGTCTCTATTTCTAAAACTGAAATATAATTATTTAATTTATATTTTGATAAAAATAAAATCTCACAATGAAACAAATGAACATAATACCACTCTCTTTGTTGAGCCACTAATGAGAGAAATCAGAAGTTAATTTATACCAGAAACTGCAGTCCAGATATGATTGCCTAATAAACATTACTAGGAGCACTACTCAGACCATAGGTTAGCGTGACAATTTTAAGTGCTTACTTGTTTATAACCCAGCTTCTAGTCTTAATTTCATGGATGTTTGTATAACTTAAAACATGAGTACAGCCACAATATCTGCTATACTAAATAATATGGTGAATTAGATAGAGATTCTGGCTTTACACTTTTGAATGCACTCACTTGCAGACCTCTGTCCAAACCTATTTTAATTTCGGAGACCTGAAGAAAAGCACTTGTGTATTTTCTCGTTGACGTCCTTGACAGTTGCTTCAATTGCTCTGGAGTTCGGAGACTACTAGTTGGTCTTTTACTTATCCTGACACTCAAATTAACTATTTCTCTAATGTTTCCACAACTATTGTCTTTCTTACTCTCCATATTATGTTCCATCTCAAATTATATATATGGTATATTTACTTTTTAATATGTAATTTGAATGTCCATTTACTGAGAGTTGGGCAAGATGTATTAGAGGTAAAGGTAAATATTTGTTGTATTAGTAGTATTAAACTATTATTTATATTTAATAAAATTAAAGGACTTTTATTAAAGGCTACATGAAATATAAATGATAATCTATTTTATATTTTTATATAAAACTAATATTTAAGTATTATAGAAAATTGGATAACTACAAAAAACGGAAGGAAAGGATTTGAAAGCACTCAGAGAAATTCCTCACATACTGGTGTCATGGGACAAAAGTTATTGCTTTATGTACCAAATCATATTTTTTTCTACGTTCTAAAGTTACCATTATCCCAGAAGGAGAACGAGGATCAATAATGTGGGCTGTGTCTGCATAATATAATGCAATATTAAAACCCATTTAATGTTTGACATCTGACAAAGACATTTTATATTTTAGTACTGACACATTTTTGATTATGTTTTAGTCATGGTTCAAGTTCCCTAGTAATGGCTTATTTTCACTATATGATTCTCCCTTGCTTTATTGCATTGAAATTGCATTGCTTTTGGTCTGAAGTTAATATATAAAGCTTTACATGTTTTTATAGATTGCAGTTTGAAACATAGTCCACACCATTTTATCAGAGATAAGTAATTAATAATTTTTATTATAGCTATTACTTTGATATTTTTAGTGTCTGTTTCAATGTGAAAACAATTGCAACGATAAAATGTACTTTAATTGGAATTACTTGAAATCCTTCTTCTGTGTATCTATAATTATGATAATAGAAAGCTTGATAATGAAGTTGATTACTTTTATGAATTTGAATTCTGAGTTTTTACAAAATAAATATATGTTGGCATATGAATATCTTAGCTGGAAAACATTATTACTAACAATATGCTTTACTCTATCAAAGCAAATAAGAAGGCCATTAGCCAAAGGTTGCCTCTGTACTCAAAGCCTATACTTAAGCAAACTGAAATTTAATTTGGAGGCATTTCTTGTAACTGATTTAAAGGAAGAGAGAGATCTTCAGCCAATTACAGCTAGTCAACTAGCTAATTGGTTATATAAAAAGAGATCTCCAATCAGACCACACGTAAGTAAAGCAAACACCTAGCTATAGCCAGTTAAGTAATTTATTTGCTTCCATGTTCAGCCTAAAAATCCTTGCTGCTCAAGTTGCTGGAGCAGAGATTTCTGAACTTCTTTCAATTCTGAGTGCTGCCCGACTTACGAGTCATTCTTTGCTCAAATAAATTTATTTTAAATTTATTTTATCTACAGTTTTTCTTTTGACAACTCTCAATCCAAATATATTGAGTTGATTACTAATTTACTTTCAAACAGTACATAATAAATTTGATCCAGAGTTATCTTAACATTAACAAATAATAAAATAGTTTTAACTTGTAATTTGGATATAGAGAAATCTTGAGTTTAATTTTAAGGAGTCTGATTTGATAGGATCTTTGATTCTAATAAAAGAAACTTGTAGAATAATTTTAATTTATTGTACTCTTTTTCTATGTATTTTCGAAAGGAAAAATGTTCTTTCTACAAAATACCTCTAGTAACATTTTTGTTGAAGATTAAATTATACATCTATTTTACATATATCCTTATAATGTTTTACACTGCAGTTTCCTCCCTTTTTATTTGTCTTTCTGAATGACTTTAAGTTGACCTATAACACAAAGTTTGAAATAAATGGCTCTAATTGATATTGCATAAGTGGAATATATCAGTGTACTCTTGGTGCTTTCAAGTCTCCTTACATTTATCAAACATTATTTCTCCTTTATTTTAATATCTTTTGCTATTCTTTAGTTCTTCAGTGCATAAACACATCTGCTTACTTTTTTTTCCCTCAGCTATCATGCTAATAAAACATGCAGCATGCACAAAAAGAAATAAGCCTTGTTACAGCAATTTTATTTATGCAGTCTGTGAACTAAAATAGTTAGTTAGGATCTACCCAATTCACATGTAAGTGAATACTCATACCTATAGGTTTTTTCTCACACTGGAAGCTTTATTAAAATGCTTCCTAATTAGCATAAAATAACTGAAAACACACAGTAAAATAAATTTTCTATACCTTCTATACCATGACATTGACTGAATTTCAGTGTTAGTTGCTAGTATCTATTGTTGATTAAATTCATAATTAAACTGACAAGATTCAAGAGAAATAATTCAGATGGTATTCTTCCAGGCTCTTGGAATCAGCTAGAGTGTGCTCCTGTGTCCTGGCATATCTGTTTTTTTCTTTAGAACGTTTGTCACTTAGCTCTTGGCCTTTCGCATACCGCTTCTTGTTTCATTTTTGAAAACTGATTTCCTGAAAAACATTGCTCCCTTTCACAAAGAAAATGTTGCAAATAATAGTTGCTTCCTGCTTCCTTCATTGATTAATCCTAGCACGGTTAGAGTCCTGGTCCTCTTTGTGTACCTAAATATAAGCTCTCTTTGTCTCTATCTTTCCTTGCCACATTTTGTTACCTGCTTTGGTGACAAATGGAACAATGTAAACCCCTTTTGCAATATTCTTTACTCATATTGTGAAGGTTACATTTAACCCACTTTGTTTATTTATAAAGTGGGTTAATAAATTAACAAAATTAATTTATAGCATCTATCTTTAACATCTGTCAAATGTTTCTAGAACTAATTCACGCAAAATTTTATCACTTTCTCTTTACATTTTTTTAGGTCTAAATGAATATTCTGGAGCAGTGTTTTCTGAGTATATATTGACATCACCTAGAAATAAAATGGAAACTGGTGGTGACATCCCAGTTTCTAATTCAGTATGGTATAGGCCCTGAGTACTTACTTCTCTAACTAGCCCTCAGGTAATGTGGATGACGTTCTATGAGGGGCCTCATTTTGAAATCATAGCTCTGAAATAACAAGCAAAACATTCTTTTCATTGAAGAGAAGACCCTACTGAAATACAATAAAATAATTGGTCTTCCTTATACTTATTTGTTAAATTTGTTATGTATAAACTCATGGACCTAAAAAAAGGTTGAAGATTTCACGTTTTCTTATTTATTTGTTTTGCCTAAGAGAAACTACAATGTGTAGCCCATTACAGAGCTAAGATTAAAATCAAGGCTTCTTGACTCTGAATTCACTAGTCTTTCAAATTTCCATACATTTCTTTAGATTTATCTAGGTAATAGTATGAAATGTGGCTTGGCACAGTGGCTCGTGCTTGTAATCCCAGCACTTTGGGAGGCTGAGACAGGCGGATTGCTTGAAATGAAGAGTTAGAGACCAGCCTGGCCCACATCGTGGAAACCCTACCTCAACTAAAAATACAAAAATTAGCTGGGCGTGGTGGCATGCACCCGTAATCTTGGCGACTTGGGAGGATGAGGTCAGAGAATTGCTTGAACAGGAGTTGGAGGTTGCAGTGAGCTGAGATCCTGCCACTGCACTCCACCCCTGGGCAACAGAGTGAGACCCTGTTTCAAAACCAAAAAAAAAAAAAAAAAAGAAAGGCATGAAATGTCACAAAAATATCAAATGCCAACTTTTATTACTATATTACCTTGTTTTTTTCAGAGCTATAGCATGCAGTTTACTATAGAGTTTATTTAGACAAAGTCACTATATGATTTATCATAACTCTCATGCTTTCTTTGAATAATAATAAAATTAGGAAAGTTTACTAAAATGCCTTTTTACAGGCTTTTCACAGAAAATAAAAAGGTTAATTAAAAAAAATCTACACAGGGAATTAGGAAACCATAGTACTACACTTGGCTTTATTACTAATAGGCTGTGAAACATCTTGAGCAATTAAATCCCCTTTCCTAGGCAGTTTTGTTTTCTGACTTTCTCCTCGGTCACTAGCATCAGAGGGTGTTAAATACCTAAAAGAAGCCCAGAAAGCACTTTGCCACTTCTCTTTCTCTGTATCTTGGACACAAGACCACAAATTCCAAATGAGGGAAAGATGCACAGTTTGTGCCACTGACAATGTGAGAGAGAGACTCTGCTTCAGAGGGTGGGGAGGACTTTAGTAATAGTGCAGAGTAATTTGTCAAATTCTTCCTCTCAGAGAGCATGAATGCAATAGCCTCCTCCATAAAGAAGTGTAATGTTCCAGCTGTGCCAAGTATCCATTTTCTTTGCCTCTCTTTTATGGTTCTAGAGGTATAACAAATTAATGCACATTTTTAATAACAGGACGTGATGGCTAAAAACTGTTTAGTATTATTAAATAATTTATATTATTCTTATGTAATTCTAGATGCAACATGCGTGAAGAATCACTGCAATCTTTAAATTGGTACCTGGATGAAGATTGAATGTTAGAAATAAAAACTCTTTTAATCTATACCGAATAAAAATTTAATTTAAAGGTAAATTTAAAACCTCAGCAACATTTACAGTATTTTAAAATATTGAAAAGAATAATCTTATGGCATTGGCATTTACTTGGTTCAGTTCCAAATCCAGAAGTTCAGTGTGTGTGTGTGTGTGTGTGTGTGTGTGTGTGTGTGTGTAGGGTCATATATAGTACTTAGTCTAAATTTTCTTCAAGGAGACGTGACCTCAGTTGTGCCTGTATAGATGACAACCTTTAAAACAATTTATAGATTAAATACTATATATTCTGAATCAGCCCAAAGATGAAATATCTTGATGAATGAAACATATATCAAACTTGAACTTACAGGCACTCTCAGACACAAAATATAAATGTCAACTAAATGCTGCTAACACAATTTGATTAAGTTTATCAATATGTGTAAGAAAAGTTACTAAAGTGGTAAATAATTCTTAAGCCAAAAGCAAATTAGAATTTCTGTAAACTGTAAATTATGCTCATTTTATTTTTTCTATACATAGTAACTTGATGTAAACTTTTGTTTGCTACCAATATTAGTAAAAATATAAAACAACGTATTTATATTTGTCAATTGTACTTAAAATATTTTTTTAAACTATTGTACAATGTTTTAAATATAGAGATTGTTTTAGGAAAAAAAGATGAATATAGGGCAAAATTAGCTTTCAAATATAAGGAAAATAAAGCAAGGAAACAAAAACATTTTTGTGTCTATGGAAAAGAAAATTTTTAGAGAAGTAATGGTAAAACTAATTACCATAGACACTCTTTTTTTGCCATTATATATCAATGTACATTCCTAACTGAAGAGAGCTTTTATCAAAGTGCTCAACGTACTTCTTTTAAAATTTTCTTTATAATATTCCAACATTAAAAATATGAAAGAATTTCAGAAATATTGCATGATTCTTAAGTGACTTGAAAATTATATGAAGAAATTAGGATATTTTGTGGTTTTGGTAATGAATTTATGATGTATAAGCTCATTACAATGTTTGCACATGATTTTTAAAATGAATTTCTCATTTCCTGTCTAAGTATGACTATGTTGTTTATTGACACTTCCAGTTGCCACTGTCTCAGCAGAGTCAGGTTTTGCCATGCTGAAATTAATGTTAAAGAGCTACCTAGGAACTAAAATCACTTGAAAAACTGTTCTAATTCAGGATTACTTGCAACAGAGAACAAGTTACATGAAATTTTTAATTATAAAAACAGAAATTTTGATTTTTCTGAAATTAAAGCAAAAACTTCAAATTATTTCTCAACTTTATTGGGATATAATTGGCAAAGAGAAATTGTAGATATTTAAGGTGTTTACGTATAAGTATACATTGTGAAACAATCACCACAATTAAGCTAGTTAACATGTCTGTCATCTTACATAGTTTTTATTTTGTTGTGGTGAGTACACCGAAGAGCGATCTGTTTAGCAAATTTCAAGTATACAATACATCATCATTAACCATAGTTCACATATTGTATGCTAGACCTCCAGAGTTTATTCATCCTGCATAACTGAAACTTTCTACCTTTTGACACAAATTTAATGAAAACTATAAAACAAAAATATAACTTACATGTCTTTGTTTTGTTGCTTATTCAAATACAATCAAAATGCTCAGACATGTAATAATGACTAAATTCGGTTGTTCAAAATATTTTACCAAGTTTTGTTCATTGTAAGCCCACAGGTTTTCACATGTTATTTTGACATTATAGGTTAATTGTCAAGGAAAGAGGAAAGAACATGCTTATTTAAATTTTACTTAAAATTTGTGGCTCAATTCTTGATTCTTAAAGTTTTACATACATGTAGGCCTCCCCTTACAAGGTCTTGCAAATGTTAAAGATTAGAGTTTATGCCTCAGCTTCTTATGTAAGAATTATGACTTTGATGGTCTTTAAAAGCATTGTGTATATGTTTCTGTGTTCATACTGAGAAAAAAATTACCACCAGTCTTTTCTGGAAAGTTTGACTGCCTCTCAGGGCCTGAAACCTCCTTTGGACTTGGTAGAGTTGTGATTAAGGCCAACAATATAGTGTCGTGATGATGCTGATCAACTTCTCTTGATTGTATACATCTCTGGTTCTGCAGAATAACTTACTTATCCTCTGTATAACTGTCATCTTCCCTAACAACCATGCAGCTAATTAAAAAAAAATGAAACAGCTAAAAATTTTTTTTTCTTGAAAGATAGTAGTAAAATCCCTGGTTTTCTCTCTTGGTTTTATTTTTTTAACCACATTGCAATTATTTCAAAATTTTTCTTTACATTTTTTAAGTATTTCAAAACATTTGCACTGAAGTTATTTCAGTGTCAATAAACAGACCCAGCTATACATTTCTGCCCAATACTATGCCTGCTGATAATAATCGTATGTAGTAGAACCAAATGTTATTCCATTTACATATATTACTTAAAACAGTAACAAAAATTATGAACTTTTGCAGCTCAGGGAGGTTTTAAAATGAGTGGGGTTTTTTGTTTGTTTTTGTGTTTTATGATTACTGTTTTATCATAAAAGATATGACAAAGAATATAGATTGAGAGCTCTGGAGGGGAGGTATGGGGAAAGGAGCCTGGAGCTTCTTTGCCCTCCTTTGGCACACCACCTTCCAGGACATTCCATGTGTTCAGTTCTCTGGAAGCCCTCCTAAGCCTGTCCTCTTGGGTTTTTATGGAAGCTTCATAAAATCAGCATTTCATCCCCCAGGGTATACGGTGGGACCCTCTCAAGGGAAGTGTCTTAAAACCCAGGATCAGAAAGGTAAGTGAAGATTAGAGTTCTGCCTTGAGGCAGTTGAAAGGAGGTCAGAAGAGAGATTCTGTTTCCTGAGGCCTAACACACCCAGCACTATAAGGAAAGTCTATAGCAAGGACTATAGGAGTTATGAGCCAAGAACTGTGGACAAATCGTATGCAGATATATGAATAATACATATTATACCACCACAGGCCATGCCTGGTTTTCAACACAGATCCCTTACATCAAAAGGATATATATAAATAATCATTAATAATGAGTTCATTTCATCATATCATATGAATGTCTCCCAGAGTGAGGCAACTCAGGTTTGCGGGGTTCCTTTCAATCTTGTCAGGTTCTGAAAGCAGAGTGGTCTTGGCAAATACAGTTTTACCATTTCAGGCATCTGAAATAACGGAGCTAAGAAACAATGTCATTGCTTGCTCTGAGCATCTTTCAAAGTATTAATGTAATGTTAGATTTCCCTCAATTTATAACCTATTTATTCACTTCTTTACGCTCATCTACTATTTCTCCTTCTCTCCATTTAGTAATGGATACCCAACCTAATGTTTTCACTTTGGGAAGAGACTTTAGAATCACTACTGTGCTGGTCTAGATTGCAGGCAGCTGTCAAGTCTGCCAAGTTTCTTCTCCCCAGTCCACTCCCATTCAGATAAGGTAAAGTTACAGAGGTGCAGAACAAGTGAGCTGTTTTTACCACCATGAAACACAGCTGTGTTCATTCTTAATCCCAATTTTGCTAGATGGGGTACAGGAACAACCCATCAGGACCTTAGAAATTCTGATAAAGGTTTAAAAACATAGTTACAGTTTGTTGCTTAGCAATCATCTCTGCTTCCAGCACTGGTAGCTGTAGCCCTGGTCCTAGGACCACTGCATCAGGTAGGGAATAAAATAATTTTTTTAGATAAATTGAAAGAAAAAAATTACAGTCATTATACCAGTTTACTGCACCCTTGGTGAGAATTGCATAGGCATACCAACATCTTCCCTACCCACTTTTTTCAGATGACCCAAGAAAACAGAGAAAAATCTAGTGGGGACAGCAGTTCCAGTCACGTTGAGTGTGAGCACATGCTAGTGAAGGCATATAACCCATCTTTCATGCCTTAATCTCTCCTTGCTTTAGACAATCAATGTTTCAATTGCCCCATTCTACTTCTCTATCAAACTTTTTCTCTAAGAAGGGTATCCCTCTGCCCACTGCTGGACATTACACACGGGCTGAATGTTCCATGAAAGAAATAATGGGCCAGGTGCAGTGTCTCACACCTGTAATCTCAGCACTTTGGGAGGCTGAGGCAGGTAGATCACCTGATGTCAGGAGTTTGAGACCAGCCTGATCAACATGGTGAAACCATGTCTCTGAAAAATACAAAAATTAGCTGGGCGTGGTGGTGAGCAGCTGTAATCCCAGCTACTCAGAAGGCTGAAGCAGGAAGGCAGAGGTTACAGTGAGCCAAGATCACACCACTGCCCTCCAGCCTGGGCAACAGAGCAAGACCCCATCTCAAAAAAAAAGAAACAATGGTAGCCCATCCAAATTCATGCAACATTTGTTTCAGTTTTTTTCAGTTTTTTTTTTTTTTTTTTTTTTTTACTGGGTAAGCAAACCCAGTCCGTAATCAGTGCCTATTCCTGTCAAGAGCCATATGTAGCCCCTCAGCGCTACTGGCCTCAGTCTCACTTGCAAGCTGTGTTCAGGACTTTCCCACCAGGGAATCTGCCCTATAGACATCAGCATTCTCTGTCTCTCCTGCTGAGAAGCAAAACATTCTTACTGGCATTATATACCTGAGAGGGTAGAAAGAAATGTCTCGATTCAGCCCATCTCTGCTGCTGCAATAGCCCCATATTCACTCACTCATTTTATGGACACAGGTGGCAACCTCAGGAGAACACATGGCGCTATCTTCTGGTCAATTCCTGTCACCTTCTGAACCTGAGAAAGTATTTCTGATGCACATTGACTTGTTCTACTCTAATGCACCGCTCAAACTTCCATAGGGCTGTGCACCTTATAAGTATCTTTTTAATAAGCCTGGTTTCTATTGCCCACTTGCCTGAGTGTATGGCCAGGCCATTGGTCACTACCCATGATTCAGTAAAAACCCAAACCCAGGGACTTCTATCATTCTTTAATTCTTCGTTTCAAAAATAGCAAGCATTTTGTCCCATAAAGCTAACCTGTTTAACTTTCTTTAATCAAAATAGCAAACTTCCAAAGAGAATGTTGTTCATTTCCTTTGGAACTGCCATCTATAAACCATGCATCTTTTTGTTGATCAACTGAGAGCTCTTCACAGTGCATTGTACAAGTGTCAGTAAGATCCAGCAGCACCTCATGAAGTTTCAGAGTCAATCCGAGGGTTAAAGATACTAGCTTCTGAGTGTCCCCTCCTTGCATTCCCTGGGTAGCATGCTTCTATATAAACCATTGACATTGTCTTATGGAACACGTGTGGGCACTGCCATCCCCATTAAGACAATTCTCTCACATCTAAGACAGCACTGGTATTCTGGTGTCAAAATTATTTAATATCCTTCATCTCTAAAGGTAGTTTCAGTCAACACCCCATGCCAAGGCAGTAAGTGCACATCCAGTGGAAATTCTCTACTTCAAAGCCTCAGTACTCATTGCTGGGAGGTGCTTACAGGCTTTTGTAAAAGCCCCAGCAAACACTCCATAGATGACTAACAACCTCCTGTATGTCTGGATCATATATACTCATTGTTAAATAGTGAGCTCTGGGTTCTGCATCAACCCAAATGTGCTCTTCTACTCGGCATCATTTGAAAGCAAAGATACCACCTCTGAATGATTCACTCTCATAATCCATCTTAGTAAAGGTTGATTAGAAAGCTGCTGATACTAATCTATAAAATGAAACACTCCCTTCACACTATACCCTCTGGGTATATTAGTTTGCTCTTGGGTTACTGTGTGTATTGGTATGCTTTTGAAGTTCTATAAAGAAATACCTGAGACTTGGTAACTTATAAAGAAAAAAGGTTTAATTTGTACGTGGTTCTATAGGATGTACCGGAAGCATGGGGTGGGAGGCCTCAGGAAACTTTCAATCATGGTGGGGTGGGGAGCGAATGGGAAGCCGGTACATCTTACATGGCTGGAGCAGGAGTAAGATAATGAAAGGGGAGTTGCTACACACTTTGAAACAATCAGATCTCATGAGAACTTACTATCCTGAGAACGGCAAGGGGGAAATATACCTCCATGATCCAATCACATCTCACCAGGTCCCTCCTTGAACATTGGGGATTATAACTGAGGTCATGAGATTTGGATAGGAACACAAATTTAAATCATATTATTCTAGCCCTTCTCAAATATCATGTCCTTTTCATCTTGCAAAATATAATCACCCCTTCTTAAGAGTGTCTCAAGTCCTAACTTATTTCAGTGTTAACTCAAAAGTCCACAGTTCAAAGTCTTTTCTGAGATAAGACAAGTCTCTTCTGCCTATGAACCTGTAAAATAAAGAACAAGATAGTTACTTCCAAGATACCATGGTGGTACTATTCCAAAAGGATAAATACACATATTCCAAAAGGGAGAAAGCAGACAAATGAGAGAAGCTACAGACCTGTGCAGGTCTTAAACCCAGTAGGTCAGTCATTAGGTCTTACAGCTCCAAAATCATCTCCATTCACTCCATGTCTCACAACCAGGCCTCACTAATGCAAGCGGTAAACTCCCAAGGCCTTGGGCAGGGCTCACTTCCCATGGCTACTTTCAAGGGCTGGCATTTAGTGCCTGCAACTTTTCCAGGTGCATGGTGCAAGCTGTGGGTGGATCGACCATTCTGGGATCTGGAGGATGTTGGCCCTCTTCTCACAGCTTCCACAGACAGTGCCCCAGTGGGGATTCTTTTTGGGGGCTCCAGTACCACATTTTTTTCCTCACTGCCCGGGTATAGGTTCTTCATGAGGGTTCCATGCCTGCATGGAACCTCTGGAGCAATGGCCTAAGCTATACCTTGGGCCATTTTAGCCATGACTGAAGCTGGAATGGACACAATAAAGGGTACCATGTCCCAAGGCTACACAGATCATCAGGGCCTTGGACCTGGCCCATGAAACCATTTTTCCCTCCTAGGCCTCTGGGTTTCTGATGGCAGGTGTCTCCAAAATGTCTATGAAATGCCTCTGAAGCATTTTCTCCATTATCTTGGCTATCAACCTTTGGATCCTGCTTTCTTATGCAAATTTCTGCAGTAGGCTTATATTTTTCCCCCCCAAAAAAAAAAAAAAAAAAAAAAAAAAGTTTTTTTCTTTTCTACTACATGGCTGAGCTGCAAATTTTCCAAACTTTTAAATTCTCTTCTCTTTTAAATATAAGTTCCAGTTTTACATCATTTCTTTGCTCACAAATTGAAGCTTAGGCTGCTAAAAGCATCCAGGCTACATTTAGAACATTTTACCGCTTAGAAATTTCTTCCACCAGATAGCCTAAATCATCTGTCTCAAGTTCAAAGTTTTACAGATCCCTAGAACAAGGGCACAATGCCACCAGTCTTTTTACTAAAGCATAGCAAGAGTGAACATTATTACGGTTCCCATATCGCTACCAGCATTTTGGTCACAACAATTTAACAAGTCTCTAGGAAGTTCCAAACTTTCCCTCATTTTCCTGTCTTATTCTGAGCCCTCCAAACTGTTCCAACCTCTGGCCCATCCTAAAGTCATTTCAACATTTTCAGGCATCTTTACAGCAGTGCCTCATTCCTCAGTACCAATCTTCTGTATTAGTCTGTTCTTTCATTGCTATGACGAGATACCTGAGACGGTGTAATTTATAAAGAAAAAAGATTTAATTGGCTCATGGTTCCACAGGCAATACAGGAAGCATGGCCGGGGAGGCCTCAGGAAACCTTCAATCATGGAATACCATGAAGGGGAAGCAGACATATCTTACACAGCCAGAACAGGAGGAAGAGAGTGAAGCAGGAGGTGCTAAACACTTTGAAACAACCAGATTTCATGAAAACTCACTATCATGAGAACAGCAAGGGAGAAGTCTACCCCCATGATGCAATCACCTTCCACTAAGCCCCTCCTCCAACATTGGGAATTACAACTGGGGACATGAGATTTGGGCTGGGACCCAAATCCAAACCATAGTACTTGATTTAGCACTTCTGCCACATTGACTACCTTCTTGGTAGCCACAGGTCTCAGAGGTAGTTATTGTTGTCCTGGTATAATTTTCTCCACTGTGGGTGGCATTAAAGCTAGTGGCCTGAGCTCAGACAAATCCACATCTGATCTTGATCCAGCCTCAAGGCCCAACCCAGCAGTCTTTCTTAGTTTCATTTTACCTATTATACATAACAATAGCCAAGGGATTGAATATTTTGCTTTTTTTTTCATAGTTTGCATTTCCTTATATGTTCAGTGAACCGATTCACTAGAAGTTAGGTTCATCTCTAAATTCCACTGGTAACTTTTACCTTTAGTAGCTGATCTCAACCCAGCTGTGGCTCTATACAATGGGTGAACATGTGGCCACCTAGGAATCAATGTTTCTTCATCCCTTCGCCCTTTTATCTTTTCTCTTCCCAAACCAGATGTTTCTGTGAACCTGGGCCAGTCAAGCATATCCCACCACTACCACCCAGTATGTCAGAAAACAACTCTCTCAAACTGTTTTTCCTCTGTTCTTACACTACTACAACAACCATCAACACAGAAGACTTCCATGACCAATTTGTCAGGGTTTTTTCCCACACACCAGGCAGCAGACACCAGCTCCATGCCCTCCAATTCAATTTCAACACTATCTGCCTGGAGGTAGATATGGCTTGAGAGCCCAATCCCCACAAATGCCCCCCAAATCCCACACACACACACCAGTCACAAGTCCAGGCCTCCTGAACTGGAAATGGACTGGCTTCAAGTTGGAATTTCCACAGTCCCATTTTGGGTTCTATTAATTTGCTGGAACTGCTAACAGAACTCAGGAAAACACACTGACTGGTTTATTATAAAGGATTTTACAAAGGATACAGATGAAAAGATGCATAGGGTGAGGTATAAGAAAGGAGGCATGGAGCTTCCATCACCTCCCTGCACTCATGACCCTCCAGGAAACTCCATGTGTTCAGCTCCTAAAATGCATGTTTTCTATCAGAGACAGAGGCTCATTTTCCAGCTTCCAAATCTGGAAACAAGCAAATAATCAATGAGACTTTCTTCTTTGTTCAAAGTAACTGGATTCTCCTGAGAAATATTTGTACAGTTTTACTATCAAGTGAATTGCAGGAATAAGCCATTTTCTTACAAAACGTCAATAGAAAAATAAGTAACTTCTCATTGTGGAATAGTTTCAGAACTCTTAGCACAAATGGACTTTTCTGATTTCGTAAGAACAGCATCCCAAAATTAATAATACCCAGTGAATTGAGCCAGTAGTTGCAGATGTTTTCATTTTTATAATTTCGATTTTTAATAGCATTAGGAGTTACAAGTATTTTTTTCTTTGAGATTATTGCACTGTTCTGATGATTGAAATCACTTGCACTTCAGCCTTCATTCTTGTAAATATTCCATGGAGTCAGTGGAAGGCGCTTGCTGTTGATGTCTTATTGCTCAATTATGAAGCACAGAAAATGCTCCTTCATGTGTATTACAAGAACAAAATGGCCTCATACATAATAAATCAGGAAACAAGCCCTACTGTTGCTGGTGGAATTCACATGCAAAAGAGAAATAGTAGATTCATTTTTTTCCAGAGACTAAACTTTTCATTAGTTAGCTTTGAAAATACGAAGACCAATGCCGGTGCCAGAACACTGAGTAGCTGTGCTATTTTGTAAAATAAAGCTTAAATCAAGAATTGTGTTCACTGAAGAATTAAGAGCAAGGTAAAGGAGAAGAAATATGTTTAAAGACGTGAATTCACGTCTCACTTTATTTACTTACAATAGACTGCGTCACAGGTACAGCCAAAAGCTCACATCAGAGCAGTCATCGTCTAATTTCTGAAATTCTGCTTTGCAAAACTACCTAGGAGAATAGTTTTGGAGTGGAATATAGTCATCTTTCAATAAGTTCTTTCCACAGACTCACATAAAGTCTTATTTATTACCTTATTATTGCCTGTTTGGCCTGAAGCAACCTCCAAGAGAACAATTTCAGCTGATTTTTTTTTTTTTCTATCATGCTCAAAGAGATAATGAAAGTCTCTTTTTCAGTCATGCAAATTACCACAGATCTGTAGGTTTTCTGGTTTGAACAAAATTAGGCTTGGTCTAAAATGAAATATAGTCTAGAAAAATTACCAGTGCAATTGATATCATGACTCAGGAAACTTTATTCAAAAAATACCACTCCAATTTATATCACGACTCAGGAAGGATGACACATCCTTCAATATTCTAATATAAAGTTTATTTGGCTGTACTGATAATCAGCACTTTTCCCATAGCCATTGTCAGGTTCATGATTATTTTATTTGTTTTTTTTTAAGGGGGTGTGGAGTTGTTTGTTTGTTTACTCCCTGTCCCCTCCAATAAAATATAAGTTCAATATCTGTCGATTCATATCAAAATCACAGCACTTGGCATAATCCCTAGGAGTGATAGATTGAAACATAGAATAAACAACTAGGCTTGTAATTTTAAGCCATGGTGATAGTCTTAATTTTTAACACTTTCATTATACTAAAACTTTTTGATACTGTATTGAGATCCTACATGCTTTTTGGTTCCTCTGAGTATTTAGAGTTGGGTTGTTTCAAGGTTGTAGCATTTTACGAGGAAAAATTCACTCTGGCACTTCATGATAATGAGATTGCAATGAAGGTCATAGTTTGTTCCTACTTAGCAAGGTACTGTCTCCTTTTATACTGATGGAAGTAAATAAAATATTAGATTTTTTTTTTTTTTTTTTTTTTGAGATGGAGTCTCTCCCTGTCACCCAGACTGGAGTGCACTGGCACTAAATCAGCTCACTTGCAAACCCTGCCTCCCAGGTTCATGTGATTGTCCTGCCTCAGCCTCTTGAGTAATTGGGACTACAGGTGCTTGCAACGAGGTGCAGCTAATTTTTTGTATTTTAGTAGAGACAGGGTTTCACAGTGTTACTGAGGCTGGTCAAAAACTCCTGTGCTCAGGCAATCTGACCACCTCAGCCTCCCAAAGTGCTGGAATTACAGGTGTGAGCCACCGTGCCAGGCCAGAAATTTTTATATATCTTTTGTTAGAGTTCAGAAGAGTGGGGATTTGGTGACTTTTATTTCTAGAATGAAGTCTTGATGTTCCACTGGATTGAGCATAAATGACATTAATCAATGATAAATGCCGCTACATCCCAAACACTGGGAGGATCTTCCAGATTATAAGGAATTTGCTCTGATTCTGGTGATTCACCACTATAATCAGTAAGCTCAGCCATTCCATGTGATAGTCTCAACTTTATCCTTGGGTCTGTCTAGACTAATAGCTCTGGATTTGGATTGCACCATTTGGACTTGACTCCCTTCTAATTGTTTTTATTAAATTGAGTTTTGGCTTTAGGCTACCAGCTTACCCTCAAGGACATGAAAAAATAATTTTTAAAAATACAAATTTGTCATTGGATCTATTATGCAGATTGTGCTGAGAATATCCTACAGTGTACCACACAATGTCTTTTGTATCAAGACCCAGAAAAGGCATTTCTTTCGGATGTTTTTTAGAAAACTTTCCTTAATAGCTGTCTGTTTGCTTTCTTTTTTGGGCTTGAAATCTTGAAACCAACTGCCTTTTCTTTGCTAGTTTTTATCTAAGAAACTCTTTTTCTCATGAATAGTAGAAATCATGCTAGTATCTCCCTTTATTTTTCTACTTTGCATTCAGTAAGCTCAGAATCAAATTTGGCCCTCTTGCCTAGTAATTGTGTGTAGGAAATCTACCACACATTTCTGTTGGCCAACTTAGTCCTGGCTTTATTATATTACTGCTTCTCCTCTGATTGCCTCAACTATTCATTGCATTCTTTTTTGCCATCTTAATTTTCTAAGCCACTTCAAATCCTTTGCTGTCATAGAGCTGTATAAATCTACTGGTGGTGTATTCTTAGCAGTACGTAAAATAGTATCTTTGCCTGTGAGATAACTGCATAGCATGTAAACCCTCCATAAACTTGCTGTCTCAATTATATCTCTTCTGGTGGTAACTTATACTCTAGGTCACCCTCTCCTCCCATCCCAGCACCCTCAGTTCCTTGTCAGTCCATTTAGAGTTCCTCCAGAAAAGCGTGCTGTTCCATGCCTCTGAGTCATCTACCATTTTCTCTTAATCTTGTTAACTTCCCTTCACCATCAGATAACACTAACCCCTTGTCCTTTGTGCTCCTTATTTATCCTATATAAATCTCTATGTTATAATGAACACAAATGGTTTGATACATTCTTTCCTCACCTCTCTCTGTCATTAAACTCTTTGAAGTTAGAGCATACATACATTTTGTTTGTTTTTGTTTTAAAACCAAGAAGATTTGTATATTTCCTGGCATATTATAAACATTTAATATATGTTTGCCACATGAATAATGGGTGAATGAATGAATACATCAATGTGTCACTGAACACCACGGTCTGTGGAAATCCATTACCACAGTTTTACAACAATGGGGCCAGAGAATGAATACATAAGTGCCTGTGCTGTGCTTCCTTTTTTCAATCTGTGGCACCGTAATGCATGAAATTAGAACAATGTAACGCTATTAAACATGTTGTGACTGGTGTCATACATTCAAAGAATTTAACTGCCTAATGTACAAATTTTTGAAGTGAAATAAAAATACAGACACTATTTGAGAACATATATGTGTATTTAGAGTTCAATTTTGATAGAACTATCGAAGTGCATGTAATACTGACAGAATCTATCTGTTGCTAAGGTTTCTTGGATTGTTTATAAGCTCACCACTATCATACAGGTTAAGTTGTTGTGCTTGTTGTTAACTTGAAATAAGCCATCAAGAATAATGCTTACATCCATATGTTACCGAAAAAAATTTTGGGCTTTGAAAGTCAAATTAAATATTTTGGGTAAAGTCAATGTTTGAATAAAAAAGAGAAGATTTATGTAAAATAGACTTGGCATTTTTATTCTGTAGACCAGTGGTCTCCAACTTGTTTGGTACCAGGGCAGTTTTCGTGGAAAAGACAATTTTTCCACATGAGTGGGAAAGGAAGTGGTTTTGAGTTGAAACTGTTCCACCTCAGACTATCATGCCTTAGATTCTCATAAGGAGCTCACAACCTAGATCCTTCACATGCACAGTTCACAATAGGGTCTGCACTCCTATGAGAATCTAATGCTGCCACTGATGTGACAGGAGGCAGATCTCAGGTAGTGATCCTCACCTGCCTGCCACTCACTTGCTGCTAGGCAACCGAGTTTCTAACAGGCCATGGACCTGTATTGGGACTGGAAATCCCTACTGTAGATTATGATCTATATCCAATTATTCTAATTTCCCAACAGTTGCAGTAGTTTTATTTTCAGATATAAATAAGTAGATGAGACCACTGAGAGGAATTTTTTCAATAAATTCTATTTAAAAATATTTAAGAAAGACACTACAATGTAACTTAAAACTACTATATGTTAAAAAAATAATTTCTTATTATTTGACTTCATGCTTTTGCTCTATTAAATATAATATTTGAAACTTTCAGTATAATATCACCTGTTAGATTCATCTAGTATAACCAATATTCTATAAATAACATCTTCTTAATCATGGGTTATGAGAGTACATATTACACATTTTTTATGTTGAAGTGATCTTATGGATCTAACCCCCATCAGTAATGATGAATTAACTTAAGCCAAAAATCGTAAAGTGAAAAAACAAGTTATGTGCACATTTAAACAACTGCCCAAATCTTTCACAGGCTTTATGGTTTTGAAAGAAGTAAATAAATATCTAGTCATGTATAAAGGCCTTAATTTTGTTCATATAGTGGTATATTGATCCATTTTTTTGTTTATATTGAAGCATATTAATAAAACTGTGTCACATATATAAATCACAGATATTATGAATATATAATTGGGACCATGAGAAAAATGATAGCACGCTGGTCTCACTGACACATGATTAACATTTTAGAGAGACAGCAATTAATAATACTCTTTGAAAGGTACTTACATAGTGGTTGTCTTCATTTTGCCAGAATTACTGTTGTTCAGTGATTCTTTTTAGCTGTTTTTTTGAATATTGAAAAATTTAAGACATGTAATTGAAAATGTCAATAACCATTAAGCACACACAGATTAAAACATTGTTTTGTGCAATACATAAACTAGTAACAAAAAGTATGATTAAGGAAGTTAATAGATTAGAGGATGAAAGTCTATATAAGGTACTTGAAACTAGAAACTAATTACATAAACTAGCTCACCAGAATTCATGATGGTATTATATTTTCAAGTGTATTTTTCTTTCATTTTTTTAGACTTACTAGGGACACTGCAATTATGTTACCAAAAGCAATGTGTGAAATTCATATAATTTTAAATTTTGTGTTAAAATCATGTAATTTTTAGGAAGATGTAAAATTATCTCTGTTAGTAGATGACATGATATTATATGCAGAAAACCCTTAAGATTCCATGGAGAAGTTGTTTGACCAAATAAATTAATTTAGCAAAGTTGCAGGGCTGCAAAATCAATATGCAAAAGTTAGTTGCACCTGTATACACTCAATAATGAACCATCTAGAAAATAAATTAATTCTACTTGTAATAACATGAAATGAATAAAACACTCAGAAATAAACCTAACCAAGGAGGTGACAAACTTTTACAATGAAATAAACATTACTGAAAAAAATTTAAAAAGACACAAATACATGGAATAGCAGCCTATATATATTGGATATTGACTTAATATGTTTTACATTGTCCATATTGCTCAAAATGATCTACAGAATCAATGTAATCCCAATCAAAATCTCAAGGGTATATTTTGCAGAAGTGGAAAAATTCATCCAAAAATGTGGATGGAATCTGGAGACTCTCCCAACAGACAAAACAAGTTTGAAAAAGAATAAAATTGGAGGACTCACACTTTCTTATTTCTATACATATTAAAAACATAACATATTACAAACATATTAGAAAGCTACAGTAATGAAAACTATGTGATACAAGCATAGTTATAGGCAAATAGAAACAAAAGAATAAAGAACCCAGAAAGAAAACCTCCTGTCTATAGTCAAATGATCTCTTCAACAGTCTCTTTGGCAAACAGCATTGGAAAAATCGAATAGCTATGCTGCAAATGAGTGAAATTAGAGCTTTACTTTATATCATATATAAAAATTAACTCAAATTACATAAGACCCAAACATAAGACCTGAAACTATAAAACTCCTAAAAGAAAACTTACAAGAAAAACTTCATTACATAGTACTCAACAATGATTTTTTAATATTACACTAAAAGCAAGGCCACAAGCAAAAACAGACAAATGAGACTACATGAAACTTAAAAACTTCCATGCACCAAAGAACAAAATAGAGTAAAAAAGCAACCTACTGAATGGGGGAAAATATTTTCAAAACATATATCTGATAAGGAGTTAATATCCAGAATATATGAAGAATTGTTACAGCACAATAATTAAATAATCCAATTTAAAAATGAACAAAGGACTTGAGTAGAAATTTTTCCAAAGATGATATAAAAATGATCTAGAAACATATTAAAAGATGGTCAGCATCAACAATTATTAGACAAATGAAAATCAAAACCATAATGAGATATGACCTCACATCACTAGGCTGGCTACTATCCAAAAAACCGAAAATAAGAATTGTTGGCAAGGATGTGGACGGAAATTGGACCTCTGTGCTCTGTTGGGAATATTGTAAAATGGTACAACCCCTGTGGAAATCAATTCGGAGGTTCCATTAAGTATTAAAAATAGAACTACCATATTATCCAACAATCTTTTATCTGGCTACATATCTAAAATAGTTTATGGTGTTGAAGAGATATTTTCAGACTCATGTTTGTAGTAGCATTATTCACAATAGCCAAGAGGTGAAAGCAACCCAAATATGTATTGATGGATGAATGAATAAACAAAATGTGGTGTGCATATATACAATGGAATAGTATTCAGCCTTAAAAATGAAAGAAATCCCGTCACATACTACAACATGGATTAAATTTGAGAACATTATGCTAAGTGAAATAAGAAGTCACAGAAAACTAAATTTACTCCATGATTCCATTTACATGAGTTATCTAAAGTAGTCCAACTCACAGAAAGAGAAAGTAGAATGGTGGTTGCCAGGGCCTAGGGAAATGCAGAAAAGGGGAATTGTTTAATGGGTACAGAGTTTCAGATTTCTCAGATGAAAATGTTAGGGACATCTGTTTCACAACAATGAGAAAATACTTAACAATACTGAAATGCACACTTTCCAACTGATTAAGGTGGTAAATGTTTTATGGTTTTTGCTATAATAAAAAATTATATTTATACTTAAACCCACTACTGGATTTTTCCTCACTTCAAAATCAATGTTATCTTGAAATAAACAGTAATTTAAATAAAATGAAAACAAAATTTAGTTCTCTGTATAGAAACATTATATGTAAAACATAAAACATAGAGCTCAGCCTATGAAGTAAGTCCTAATAGAAAAGAAATAGTCAGCTGTAATAGTAAATTAGGAAAAATATACAAGTGGTTCCAATATTCTTATTACACTATGTTTAGGGGGTTAAAAAATCCATGAAACAATATATGCTCATGTGAATAATAGAAATGGCTTCTAATCTGGAAATATAATGAACCCGTATGTAAAATAAAGTGTAAAATACAGAGAAGTAATTTAAATTTTTATATGCATGCACGCAAAATTATTTTTTTAAAAACAGCATCAAGTACATGTGAAATAGAAATGTGAATGAAAAACAGATAGACTATATCAAATTTACCAAAAAAATCTTTATAGATGTATATTTTCATATTCAATCTTAACCTTAAAATTTTAAATAATTTCTACTTTCCTACATGTAATTAGAAATTTGTTATTAAAAAGTTGAGACAGACTTTTTTTTGACAATTCTTGACATTAATTTCGTTTCAGAGAAGGATTTTATAACAGGAAACCAAAAACTATATAGACAAAATTAAAAATATATAGTTCACTCTGATGAAAGCATCGTACTTGAAACCACATTTTCTGACCTCCTGTCTTTCTAATGCTTATTGGCAAGAATTGAGGCTCATTTAATAATATTTAAAACCTTCTCCTATCACATACTTCCAGCCATTTTTTTCATGTTCTCTCTGCAAATAGATTTAATGCAAAACGTGTGCTGTTAAAACACAATTTAATAAAAGTGAAACCTCAAAAGATAATTCATAATAGAGGTCATTGCTTCTGTAAAAATCTTTCATATTTTTAATCTTCCAATGTGAGTTCCTGGCTAGATGACTTAACTAGTGCTAATACTTACCAATAAATTGAATTGCCTCAAGTTAATCCAGGCTTCTTGTATCTTTGTTCATTTATTTTCTATAGAATAAGGGTAAGTTTTTTCTTTTAACTAGGAGGATGCACACATTTTTGGTTATCTTTGATTTCCTACTTCTGGAGCAAAAGGTATCCTTAGGACTCAAATACTTATAAGGTTGTGTAGACAAACAAAACAAAACAAAACAAAAAAAAAACACCATTGTAATAAAAGAAGCACTGAAATAAAGCTCAACACCTGAATGGAGGTTGTAAAAGAGCTTCCTCTCTTTAGATCTATTTCCATCTCAAATTCTCAGAATGCAAATTTGAGGACTGCACACTCAATTTCTGGATTAATCAGACATTCCCTTAATAAACATTTAAAATCATCCTTTACCAGCACTACTATGTCATTAGAAAGAACTTGTAATTCCCAAGCCTTTAGATAATAAACCACAGACCACTTGAAGGTACTACTGAGAGTAAAAGTTTGACATTAGTGCATTTAGTCACAGATGGTAAATGGAACTTCCACAGTCTGCTGCATCCCAGCTAATACACTAATACAGACTAAATCTCTCTCACTCACATCTTGTTGCTCAGGCTGAAGTGCAATGATGCAATCTGGGCTCACTGCAATCTCTGCCTCCTGGGTTCAAGTGATTCTCCTGCCTCAGCCTCCCTAGTAGCTGGGATTAAAGGTACCTGCCACCATACCCAACTAATTTTTTTATATTTTTAGTAAAGATGGGGTTTCACTATGTTGGCCAGGCTGGTCTTGAACTCCTGACCTCAGAAGATCCACCCACCTCAGCCTCCCAAAGGTCTGAGATTACAGGCGTGAACCACAGCACCCAGCTTTTCCACATCTTTTAAACTTTCTTTCTTTTTTTTTTTTTTTTTTTTTTTTTTTTCTTTATGAAGGTTACTTTGTTCTGTGGCAGTTTAAAATTTGAGCTAAAGAGATTGATACTTTTTCACTTTCTTGGGAGGACAAGTGATAGATTGCCTTTATAAATGAAAGTTCATGCTGTTATTGTCTATAGTTTGAAATAGTCATGTTAGATTAAACAGCATTCTGTTGTGGCCCCTTATTAATTATGATGCTTCCTGCTGCCGTGCTGATCCTTTTTTTCTGATGGCTCTGCTACGGAGAAGCACAACTTCTTTCAAACAAGCCCATCACAATGCAAAGCAGCTCATTAACTTCAGCCTTCCTCCCAGTTTCATATGACAGGCTGAAGAACCTTCCCTAACTAACTTTAGAGGGATATAATAAAGTCTTATTTCCCTTTCACAGCAACTCAAGGGCAGTTCATCATGTTCTTTTCTTCACGACAGAATTTTGAACAGAAGCAGAGTGATCCGAAACTTTTTTTTCTAGTGTTCTGGATGTCACTAAATTGGAAGTTACTGTAAATGAGCAACAACTCCTTCCATTTGGTAGTTTCCATATTTTATTTTTAAAAAATGTGGGCATGTCTAAGTATATATTTGCTTCAGAGAATAATGAGATAAAACAAAATCCTCATGGTCATGTTCCCAATTCAAATTCTATGACCGTTTTTCTTTAGTTTTCTTGTTTTTTTTTTTTTTTTGTTGTTGTTGTTGTTGTTTTGTTGTTGTTGTTTTGTTTTGTTTTGTTTTGTTTTGTTTTTTTCTATCGATCCCTAACAAGCAGTAGAGTATTTGCCTAAAGTGGAAGTCTTCAAATACTTTTTGGATTCTCAAATGCTAAAATTCTACCACTATGTATGCTTTCCTTTGGATTCTTTCCATTTTCTAAAACTGTAATTACTGCTGGAAAGGGGTACATATCTGGGTGATTTAGAGAAAACACTTGATTCAGTCTGAGTAGACTATGTTATTCTACAAAAAGGAGACATCTTCCAAAATTTCAGTAACCAAGCATCTCAACAGAAAGTGTTTTTCTCTCATGCTACAAGTCTAAAGCGGATTGGCAGAGGGCTTTGTCTATATCGTCTCTCAGAAACAAAGGCTAACGGAGACTCCATCTCCTCACATGTCTCCAGGACCGCTAGGAAAATGGAAGGCATCAGATTGTACACTGGCTTTGAAAATTCCTCCTGTAAATGGCACATATCACTACTCACAATTGGTTAGCCAAAGTGACTCCCATGGCCATGTCTAATCTCAAGAGGGTGGCAAAGTGCAAACCTACTCAGAAGAAGAAACAGCACATTTATGAACATCTTAGTGACTAATATCACACCATTGTAAGTTGATCCTTATACCACATTCTGGCTGAAAACTAAGCTGGATTGAGGGTTAGAAATCTGTATGTGAGGGGTAAAAGGAAAAGATGCTTTTGGAATCCAACAAGCACGGGAGGCACAGAAGAAACACAAGGCCAACCACCTATTTCTGTGACAAGAAATGTCAGGTGGAAGCAATGTACCAGCTCACCAGCTTTTAGTGCTCTTCACAAAAAACAGTCACTCTCAACCTAGGTAAATAATTTTCCAGATTAAAAAAAAAAAAGGAATGCGCTATATAAACAAAATATAAGCAATGTATTATTATATAATAAATGCCATTTATAAGTTTACTTTTTTTAAGTCGTAGCTTTCAGAGGAGGAAATACTATAAATTGTTGGTGATGCAGTGATTGTGAACTACTGACCTATAGTATAAGATTTAGAGTTTTCAAAGATAAGGAGCTGTGGCTGACATCTCTCTCTCTCCATTTGCTAAGTTACAGCTGAAAGTACTCATTGAAGAACATGACAAGTATAGTATGGGAACTAAATGACCTGAGTTTGAGTTCTCACCTGGTCACTTTGCTGAGTTAACTACAAGCAAGTGGCTATTGCTTTTTGCCTGCTTTGTATCTGTTTCTCCCTGTTCTGGGAACAGTTTTATAATCCTCCACTCAGACCACATAAATTCTACTGTTTACCAAACCATTGTATCATAACAGCTTTCACAAGACAAATGCCCCCCTTTTCATTCTTGATGTTAGTTATCTGTAACTTTTTCTATGATGAGTCTTCCCACAAGTTTGTCTCCTTAAAGAAAACAAACAAGCCTCATGTTCACCTTTTCAAGGAATAAACATTTAACTTTATCCAAAAACAAGCAAGGAAATGAAGGACTATGCTTTTATAATTTATGACTATGCTTTTATAATTTATGCTTTTATGATTGATGAGAAGTGAATGATATCAGACTAATTCTTTAAACTGAAGATAATGAGGACTTGAATTAAGGCAACAGAAGTAAAAATTAAGATGACAATAAGACTGGAAAGAGATATAGAAGAGAGAATCTTACACAATTAGTGATATTTGAGGGCTAAGGGAGAAAGTATTTCCGTATATGGGTTTTTATAGAATGAATAAAAGAATAGTGACAATTTCATCAAGAGAGGAAATCTAAAATGAAGAATAAGTTTGGAGGCAAATCTTAGTTTGGAACACGATGATATTATGATCCAAAGCCAACAGAAAAATTGAAGGGTAGGGTATTTACCCAAAAATAATTGTTAAATTCTGTGATACTGACAAAAGATTCTAATGTGGTCATTTAAAATGAGAAAAGGATGAACTCTGTGACTGGAGCCCTCAACAAAGCCAGGACTTGAAGAAGATTTAACAATACAAGAACACAAAAGTAGGAGGGAAGAAAAAACAGGAAAGAGTTTGGATGCCCACAAAAGGGGAGAACATCAAGATATCGTGTCTGGATAGCCTGGTTTGTGAATAAGATAAAAATTGGAAAATCATTTGGGGAAACAAGCATTCACTGATAATATAATTCAGGTTTTCTTCATAATAACAGCATAATTCTCAAATAAGTTTATTCACTTTAAATACTCTTATAATTTTAATTTGCCTGTCAACAAGAAAAAGCTAAAAATAAAAATTTTCAGAAAGATTCTTGAGAGTTTGGAGTACAATTCTATAAAACAATTAGTTTATTTACTGAGTAGATTACTACCACTGAGTCAACTACTGTTTTGTTATAGTTATTTTCCATTTTGGGGATTTATTGAAGAAATTATCCACTTTAAATTTTCAAATGTCATGTCATGAAGACTCTTGTATTAATTTTCTACTCTCTTCTAATTCTGTAATTGTGTCCCCCTTTTCATTCTTGATGTTAGTAGTCTGTACTCTTTTTTTTTTTCCTCTGATGAATCTTCCCAGGAGTTTGTCTCCTTAAAGAAAACAAGCAAATAAACAAACCTCATATTCACCTTTTCAAGGAATAAACATTTAACTTTGTCCAAAGACAAACAAGGAAAGAAGAACTATGCTTTTATAATTTATGAGAATTTACATTTCATTATTTAAGCTATTGCTGAAGTTTTAATTCCTCTGGAAACTGTCTCATTCCTGCCCATCAAATGTTAAATGTGCTCTTCCATGGGTTCTTATAATTTGTGAATAACTTCTTCATACTTATAACCCTTCATTTTAACTTTATGAAAATATAACTTACACTTACATTCCTTTACTTTCTAACAAACTGTAAACTTTTTGAGTGTGGGATCTATTTTCTTTCTCCATGTTTTCACAGCATTAAACACCTGACTTGGCTCAGAGGAGAGTTTATTGAACGTATTAATTTAATACCTAGCACCCTTTTTTAAGTGTAATTGCTGCTAACTTAGCCAATTAAGGCTTACTTTTCTGGCTACTTTCACATATCTTCTGTCTGATACTTCCACATTGTAAGTTGCCCCACGATTAATTTTAGCCACTATTCTTTATGTTGTAGACCACTGAATAGGACAACACCCCTTGTTCCATTGAGCCCAGAAGGAAATGAAGCAGAATCAAGCCATTGTATCATATCAGCTTTCACAAGACAAATGCATTGGACTGAAATTCAAGTATAAAGTGTATTGCTAAAAGGTAAAGTGAATTTTAGAATAAAACTATACTATAGGAAGGGCTAGGAAATTCTAGCTGACTTAAACTTTTCCTAGTACCACATAAGGGTGGAAATTTTAAGATAAAGGTCTTCGCAAAAAGAATAGATCTTGTGAGTTCTCTCCTAGGTCTGTATGTCTCTACCAATTTCTTTAAATGTCTTTTTCCAATATAAGTCATTCTTCTTCTGGAAAACGTCTACCTAATTTACAGGTAAATAACTTGGATAGCCCCTGGATCTTTGTTACAGGCCAATACCTGGAATTTATCTGCATAAGCAGTGATATCCATCTCTACTCATCTTATAAATTCCAGGGAGATGCCAGGCTGTGATCTAGTGGTAAGTGGGATCTCCAATTCTTGTTGAGTTTTTCCATCTGCAAGGATCATGAGACATTGATTTCTTTACCTGGTAAATCATCCTCTCCAACGTATATTGTGTTATTTTCCTCTGGGGCATCACTATCTAATACAATTTTTTAAGGAAGAAAATGTTGCAAATTAACAAAACTAAAAACAAGCCATTACAGAACAAGGAATATGAATGAGCTGGGCATGGTGGCTCACGCCTGTAATCTCAATACTTTGGGAGGTCAATATGGGAATATTTCTTGGGGCCAGTCATTCAACAAGAGCCTGGGCAGCATAGGAACACCCAAAATTTAAAACTAAATTTTAAAAAAGAAATATGAATGGATTCTTGTCTGCTTTACCTGGCATTTCACTAACATTTAATGTCTTCTCTGTTTATTAGCTAATTTCTTGTCAAAATTTGATCTGTATAATTATTTAAAGTATTTTACTTTCAGTAAAATAATTTACTGTGATACTGGGCTACTTCTGCCCACTGAGAATGATTGAATAAATGAATGAAAGGGTAGATCTTATTTATATTAGACATATCACATTAAATAATTCTGACATCTTAATACATAATAACTACATCTATTGTTTATTTTACTTCTTGTATTGAATAGCAGCAGATCTATAACTCATTTAACTCTATAATTGTTCTATGTCTCTAATAAAACAGGGCTTGTTCTCAAAGATGACACAAAACCTTTATGTTTAATGTTTTAGTCCAGTGAAACAAATAATTTCAGAAATCATTAGGACCAAAAACTATCCTTTCTTTCTTTCTTTTTTTTTTTTAAACTCCAGTAACCTCTGTATTTATAACTACCACCCTATACTAACTCTAAACTACCAGAGAGAAACCTAGAATTTATCCTTGACTCTTTGCTTTTCTTTCTACCCACATTCATTGTTAGGTTTTGTTTATTTTTCTTTCTCAATGGTTCTAGAATTAGTAGCTCTGTTCATCATCCCTGGCACTATCTAACTCCATGTCTTATTCATTGCAACTAGATTATTATGACATACAATGAACTGCCCTCCTTGCCTCTTATCGTAAACATTGCAAGTTACTTTTCATACAATAACATAATATCACTCATTTAAATTATTTGATTGCTTACTGTTGCCTTGTGAATAAAATGTAAACTCTTTCATTATTTGCTTCCTTTTAAATTCTCTGGACTCACATGTAGCGTCCTTTTACTCTCCAACATTGACTTTGTTCTCCAGCCACACTAAAGTATTTGCAGTTTTGTAATGGAGAACAAGCTTTAACACTCTTATATCTTTGCAGATACTACTCTCTCTGCTTGACTCAGGCTTCTCCCTCTTCTATACTTAGTCTAACTACTTTGTAATCTTTAAACACTTCCGTGCCATTGCCATTGAGATCTATGAATTCTCCTCTGGATTTTCCTAACATACTCCATTGTCCTGTAGTCTATTCTTTTATCAATGTAGTATTTGCCTCTTATGTAAAGAAGCAAATCTGTCTAAGCATTTGACCCTTTAGAGCAGGGGCCCCCAACCCCTGGGTCATTCCATGTTCTGTTAGGAACTGGGGTGCACAGCAAGAGATGAGCACCTGGCTGGTACCATTACCACCTGACCTCTGCTTTCTGACAGATCTGTGGCCACATTAGATTCTCATAGGAGCCCAAACCCTATTATGTACTCCACATACAAGGGATCTAGGTTGTGCACTTTTTATGAGAATCTAACTAATGCCCGATGATCTGAGATGGAACAGTTTCATCCCCAAAGCATCCTCTGTCCCCACTTCCAGACCTGTCCCTGGTGCCAAAAAGGTTGGGGACACTTTGGTATTACACTAGCACTTTATCCTATTCCACTGTATACCCTTGGGTATTAGCAGAAAAGTATTTAAAAAATACTTAGGCACAGATTTATGAGTTAAAGAGTGAATACTTAAAGCATTTATTTTATTTTTTTCTTCTGCTTAATTTATCAATGCTAAGATGATGTAATATTTGTCTTAACTGCATTTAATATTTTTCTCACAAGATTTCCAGGAAGATTAAGTTATTTAAGGAAAATAAAGCAGAAGAAAATCTAGTAGGTGAAATTTTCCTATTTTTATGATGCTTTTAGCATGCATATATAGATATCACTCTGAATTAACCTTTCCACATCCTGTGAAAGAGCAAACACTGTCCAAGATTTCTTTGAATTGCTGAGGGGTTATAGTCTCACAATCACCTCACGATCGAAATGCCTTTTCATTGCCTTAAAAGGTTTATGTATTATATCTCAATACTAAAACTTCTGTCTGTTCAGTCTTAGTCAACTAAGATATAAAACTTTGGCTTTGTCTCAGTTTTCTAGAATAGTTGAGACTCACAGGTAATTTGCAAACAGAATAGACTTCACTTAGGTTATTGGAAAGGCAAAGAGAGAGGTAAGCCAGAGATTTTTAAAAACATGCCAATGCAGATATTACCACATCTCTTACAGGTACGTTTCTTCAGCCATTCCTCAGTTCATTTCACTTCAAATTGTTTCCCTGACTTTAAGTCATTTCACTAAATCACTTCTCCATCGCTTCTGTTGTGTGAATTACTCAGGATCTTAAAATTATTTTCTTTTCATTTTGCAGAGTAATTAATTCCTTCCTAGTTTCTATGGCCAAACCCTTTTTGAAACACACTTTTGTATGTTGAAATCTATTAAAAAGCCATGCAAAAGGGAGATTTCCATTGGATAGAGTCCACCTTTGCATTAAATTTCAATATGAGAAATAGGAACCATCTAGTTAAAGTAAGGAAGAGAGGGACTTAATATAGGTAAATAGGTACCTAGAAAATCACCAGAAGGGTTTGAGAAATGAATCATAGACTGAGCCTCAATAATAACTCAGAAATCTGTAAAACTACTGTACCAGAGAACTACTACCTCTGAGAATACAATAGAACTATTGAGTTAAAGACCACACTGGTTAGCTATAATCTCATATTATAAAACTGCAGTCTGAGAGAGATCCAAGATAGCAGCTCGGTAGTGTAGCTACCAGTGAAAACGCAGAGAACGAGAGGACGCCACACCTTCACATGAATTCTTGTTGCTCACGCACCAGGAGATTCCCAGCGGAGGAGCCCCACGGGTCGCCAGCGCGACTCTTGTGACCGGCGAGGCGGTTTTGCCGGCGCCTCAGAGCGTCGGTTCTCGGTGCAGAGTCAGAAAAGCACCACCAATTTTAACGCCGCTGATTTAGTCGGTGCAGTGGGTTGCTCAGATTTCGGCGCTGAGAATCAATAAGTTGGACGTCCATTCAGAAACCTAATTACAAAGACGGTAATTATAAAGACCACAGATGGATAAATCTACAACGAAGGGAAGAAAACAGTCAAAAAAGGCTGAGAATACCCAAGATCAGAATGCCTCTTCCTCAGCAGGGGATCCCAGTTCCGCATCAGCAACGAAACAAGGCTTGATGGAGAACGAGTGTGTTCCAATTACAGAAGCAGGCTTCAAAACGTGGATAATAAGAAACTTCTGTGAATTAAAAGATCTTGTTCTAACACAATCTAAAGAAAATAAGAACTTTGAAAAAAGGTTTGACGAAATGTCAACAAGAATACAAAATTTAGAGAGGAAAATAAGTGAATTGATGGATCTGAAAAACACAATACGAGAACTTCATGAAGTATGCACAAGTTTTAACAGCCGAATTGATCAAGCAGAAGAAAGGATATCAGAGGTCGAAGACCAACTTAATGAAAAAAAAAAAAAACTAGAAGACAAGATTAGAGAAAAAAGGATAAAAAGGAATGAGCAAAGTCTCCAAGAAATATGGGACTATGTGAAAAGACCTAATCTACGCTTGATAGGTGTACCTGAATGTGACGAAGAGAATGAATCCAAGCTGGAAAATATGCTTCAGGATATTATTCAGGAAAATTTTCCCAACTTAGTAAGGCAGGATAATATTCAACTCCAGGTAATGCAGAGAACACCACAAAGATATTCCTCAAGAAGAGCAACTCCAAGGCACATAATCGTCAGATTCACCAGGGTTGAAATGAAGGAGAAAATACTAAGGGCAGCCAGAGAGAAAGGTCGAGTTACACACAAAGGGAAGCCTATCAGACTTACAGCAGATCTCTCAGCAGAAACCCTACAAGCCAGAAGAGAGTGGGGACCAATATTCAACATCCTTAAAGAAAAGAACTTTCAACCAAGAATTTCACATCCAGCCAAACTAAGCTTCATAAGTGAAGGAAAAATAAAGTTTTTTTGTGAACAAGCAAGCACTCAGAGATTTCATCACCACCAGGCCTGCTTTACAAGAGCTTCTGAAAGAACCACTACACATAGAAAGGAACAAACAGTATCAGCCTTTTTAAAAAATACCAAAAAGTAAAGAACATCAATATAATGAAGAATTTACATAAACTAATGGGCAAATGGCAGTATTAAACTCACATATATCATTATTAATTCTAAATTTAAATTGACTAAATTCCCCAATTCAAAGACAGACAGCAAATTTGGACAAAAAACTAAAACTGTATGCTGCATCCAGACCCATCTCACATTCAAGGATACACAAAGACTCAAAACAAAGGATGGAGAGAGACTTACCAACTAACCAGAGAGCAAAAATAAATAAATAAAAAGCAGAAGTTACAATTTTTGCCTCTGATAAAATAGTATTTAAAGCAACAAAGATCAAAAGAAGCAAAGAAGGACACTATATAATGATAAAAGAATCAATGCAACAACAAGAGTTAAAGGTCCTAAATATATACGCACCCAATACAGGAATACCCGACACACAAGACTTATAGAGACTTAGACTCCCACACAATAATAGTGGGAGACTTCAACATTAATATTAGACAGATCAATGAGACAGAAAATTAACAACGATATCCAGGACTTGAACTCAGATCTGGAACAAGTAAACGTAATTAACATTTATAGAACTCTCCACTTTACACAAAATATACACTCTTATCAGTACCACATCATATCAACTTAGAAGTTTAAACGAAATGTTGGTTGGCTCCTTGTTTGTTACTCTCTTCCCTCATTTTCTTTCATGTCTCCATTATTAAGGACAATTGTAGGCATACCCATATTTAGATTGCATTCTAGCCCGGGCAACAAAGCAATACCCCCAATCTCTCTCCCTCTTCCTCTTTCTCTTTCTTCCTCTTCTTTATTCTTTTTCTCTTTCTAAAAAAAAAAAAAAAAAAAAAAAAAAAAAAAAAAAAAAAAAAACTGCAGTCTGGAAAAGCTATTGTCTGTGGTGGGCTACCACCACTACTCTTTCTAGACATTCATGAGCTGATAATAGATATTGGAACATAAAACCTACGACTGCTCTGCCTCAACTGTGTCTCAGTCTCAGCATGCAACCTTCAGGAAGCCTGAGAATGGACACCAGAAGTTTGCCACAATATCATGTTCTCACAGTTTTACTAGCAAGCAGAAAATAGCAATAGTAAAAACATGGTTCCACTTGATTTCTGTCTTTAAAATTACATGAGCACATCTAATTGTTGGGCTTTCGTTCATACCCAGAACCCTGGCCATAGCAAGTTATACGAATGCAATTTTAAGCCTTCTGGTTTCTGCAATATGATAGAAGACACAAGAAGAAAGGTGAAATGGAAGATGGCCAAACTAAATTACTTTTCTCGTTGCTTAAACCTATATGTGTCCTTCTACATTTACTTAAATTCCAAACTCAAACTACAGCAATAATAATACACTATCATCTAAATTAAGAAGTTATTTACCATCAAATGAAAACATGTCTCCCACAATCGCTTCTTGAAGTTCCAACAGTCATCTTTCTCATTTTTGTGTGATGTTATCTCTCTTCTGTCCAGGCACAACAGTGCCATTATATCCTATTACTTAAACAATAAGTTGTTTTCTAAGTACCATAAATACACCATATATAAAGCCATTGGAGGGAAGAAATTGTTAAACATATATGATTAGAATAAAGCAAGATAGAAGAAAATAGAACAAGAAAAGAAAAGGCAAGGAAAAAACATAGTGGTGAGCAAAAGTTCTCATTTCAAACAATGGTCTTGAGGTCACAGCCTAGAGTTGGCTTTTGCGGCGTTCTTCATCTTATACTCCTTTGTTGTTCCTTTAGCCTGTATCCAGAACCTCAACTAATCACATTTTTTTACATGATGGGTGATCTATTTCTTCATTCTTAAAAGGTCTCAGCACTTAAGTGTACCATCAGCACCACGTTTTGATAGTCTTCCATTAAACGTATCACTAATTATGCACAAATGATAGGTTCCCCAGAGAATCGCTCTGGAAAATGAATGACCCTCTCTTTCCCAGTTGAGTAGCAGTAATCCTATTTTTTTTTAAATATATAATTAGAACCATTGTCTCAGCCTAAAATTACCATTTTTTTTCTTTTTTCTTCCTTTCTCTTCTTTTCTTTTCTTTTGTCTACAGTTTCAGAAACATGAGAAGTTCCAGATGTCTAGATGAAATAATTGTTGTTTTCCCCTTGGAATCACTGTGACTTTGATGGTTATAGGTCTTGGTAAAACCCTAAACTAATATCCTTGGTAAGTCCCAGAAAATGTTTAAATCACAGGAAGAGAGGGCAAAATTTTGTTAATTGCTCATTTGCTATAATGGTATGAGAGGATACAGCCACATCACCTAGAAACTGCAAGATCACTCATCCACCACAGTTGATACTACTCTCTTTATTGTATCTTTATTGATTAAACCTTTCTTATTTTGTTTCTTGTTATCTCACCTGTAGCAGAAATCACATGCACATTGCTCCTGGTAGTTAAGCAGCCAAGTGTCTTCTAACACTCTAAAATCTATCACCCCATTGAAATAGAAGTCCTTAATTCAGTGGTACCATTGTTTATCTTCACCCTTAACCTATAGGTGACAGATATTGGGTTGACATTTGAGGATGGTGATTGCTTCCTAATAGTGTACTTTTCAGTATATTGGCTAAATAAATGATTTTTTCTATCTTCCAAATAAATATTTAGGAGCTATGAGGAGAGTTCCATTTTTATGTTCCTAAAATCTTCAACTCCTTCACCAACACCCCAACTCTAAGAATTTTTAAGATATTAAATCAGTTTATTAAAGGCCATAGTTAGGTCCAAATATCAGCTAATATGCCAAGCAAAGTTACAACTAACTCAAGATGCCCTAGCCAAGTCCCTGAATTCAGATTTTCTGGGTGCTAATTATACTATATCTAAATAGGTGAGATCTGCTGGTAATCTCACCTATGTAGACAGAGTAGATTGAATTAAAATATTATGTTCCTTTCCCCAGTGAATCACTCCTAGAATCTGTCCCCACACATGTTCTTCAGCATTCTGCCAATATATTACAGTCTACCAATTCTTTGGATGTTTAAGCCTTTGCTTCTTTTAGCATGCTAGGATCTTATTTTAGTTAAAAATTGGAAGAAATGAGAAATAAAAGGGAAAGGGCATAAAGGGAAATGGATTTTGCATACAAGAAAGTTATGTCATGTACAATCATCATAGGCAAGGAAGTTCCAGCTTCAAAAGATGAAATCCTGAGGGATAGGGAGTAAGAGGTTGCTTCTGCTGTCAAGAAAATCAGTAGGTCTGGAGTTATTAGACTCTACATATATCCATCTGAATTTACTCAAGGTTTCCATACATTTTATTTCTTAGGGCTTTAGTCATTCCTTGTTAATGTATTATTTCAAATAAGAAAGCTTAAAGGAAGGACTCCTGCCAAGATGGCAAAATAGGAACAGCTCCGGAGCACAGTTTTCAGTGATAGGGATGCAGAAGGCAAATGATTTCCACATTTTCAACTGAGGTACCAGCTCAATCTCAATGGGACAGGTTGGACAGTGGGTATAGCCCAAGGAGGGAAAACTGAGGCAGGGTGGGGCACTACCTCACCTGGGAAGTGCAATGGACTTGAGGATTCCCCACCACCACCACCACCCAAAAGATGCCATCAGGGACTTTTCTGGCCACTTGGGCACTCTGGTTCATATACTGCACTTCTCCCATGGTCTTTACAGCCCAAGGACCAGGAGATTCCTGCCAGAATGACAATTGCCATGGGTTTCCAGCACAAATCTCGGCAACTGTTCTAGCTGGCACCTGGAACACCTGTGAGACAGAACCATCCATTCCTCTGAGGAAGTGGGTGCTGAGGGCGGGCAGGGAGCCAGGTAAGCTGGCTCAGCAGATGCCACCCCAAGGTGAAACCAGCTGGCTTGGGATTTCTGAAACCAGCACAACAGTTTGAGCTTGACCCGGAATGGTGGAGCTTGGTGGGGAAAAGGGCAGCTGCCATTGCCGAGGCAGTCAGCCATTACTGATGCAGTTCTGAACTTGCCTGTGTAGACAAAATTACAGGGAATTTTGCATGGCAGCTGGGTGGAGGCAGCAGCAGCTCAGCAATACCTCTGCAGGCAAACTGTGACTAGACTCCCTCCTTGCTGTGCAGGGCATCTCTGAAAAAAGTCTGCAGCCCATCAGGGACTTATAAATAAAGCCCCATCTTCCTGGGCAGAACAACTGGAAAAAGGGACAGTTGTGAGTTCCACTTCAGCAGACTTAAACATCCCTGCTCAGCAGCTCTGAAGGGGCAATGGAGCTCCCAGCACAGCACTTGAGCTCGGAAAAGCGACACACTGCCTCCTCAAGTGGCTCCCTGATGCCTGTATATCCAAGAAGACACCTCATACAGGAGAGTTCTGGCTGACATCTGGCAGGTATCCTTTTGGGACGAAGCTACCAGAGGAAGGAACAAACAGCAATCCTTGATGTTCTGCAGCCCCCACTGGTGATTCCCAGGCAAGCAGTGTCTGGAGTGGACCTCCAGCAGTCCTGTAGCAGAGGGTCCTGATGGTTAGAAGAAAAACTAAAAAACAGAAAGAAATAGCTTCAACATCAACAGAAAGGACATCCACTCAGATATCCCATCCAAAAGTCACCAACTTCAAAGACAAAAGGTAGATTAATCCACAAAGATAGGAAGAAACCAACTTAAAATGTATGAAATCAACAAAAACTGAAACACCTCTCCTCCTCGAAGGGATCACAACTGCTCACCAGCAAGGGAATAAAACTGAATGGAGAATGAATTTGACAAATTGACAGATGCAGGCTTCAGAGGGTGGGTAATATCAAATTTCTCTGAGCTAAAGGAACATGTTATAACCCAATACAAAGAAACTAATAACTTTGAAAAAAGGTTAGACAAAATAACCAGCTTAGAGAAGAATATAAATGACTTGATGGAGCTGAACAACACAGCATGAGAACTTCACAAAGCATACACAAGTTTCAATAGCTGATTCGATCAAGCAGAAGAAAGGATATCAGAGATTGAAGATTGAAGATCAACTCAATGAAATAAAGCAAGAAGACAAGATTAGAGAAAAAAGAGTGAAAAGAAATGAAAAAAGCCTCCAAGAAATATGGAATTATGTGAAAAGACCTAATCAATGTTTGATCAGTGGACCTGAATGTGATAGGGAGAATGAATCCAAGCTGGAAAACATCCTTTGGGATACTAGCCAAGAGATATTATGGTCTAGAGAGCCAGGCAAACATTCAAATCCAGGAGATACAGAGAACACCACAAAGATATTCCTCAAGAAGAGCAACACCAAGGCACATAATTGTCAGATTCACCAGGGTTGAAATAAAGGAAAAAGTGCTAAGGGCAGGCAGAGAAAAAGGTTGGGTTACCCACAAAGTCATGCCCATCAAACTCACAGTGGATCTCTCAGCAGAAATGCTACAAACCAGAAGAGAGTGGGGGACAATATTCAACATCCTTTAAAAGAAACTTTCAACCCAGAATTTCATACACAGCCAAACTAAGCTTCGTAAGTGAAGGAGAAATAAAATCCTTTACGAACAAGCAATTGCTGAGAGATTTCATCACCACCAGGCCTGCCTTACATGAGCTCCCGAAGGAAGTACTAAACATAGAAAGGAACAACCAGTACTAGCCACTGCAAAAACCTACCTACTGGTAAAGACCATCAGTGCAATGGAGAAACTGCATCAACTAACAGAAAAAACAACCAGCTAGTATCAAAATGGTAGGATCAAATTCACACGTAACAATATTAAGCTTAAATGTAAACAGGCTAAATGCCCCAATCAAAAGACACAGACTGGCAAATTGGATATTAAGTCAAGGCCCCCAGTGTGCTGTATTCAGGAGACCCATCTCACATGCAAAGACACACATACATTGAAAATAAAGGGATGGAGGAAGATTTACCAAGCAAATGGAGAGCAACAAAAGACAGGGATTGCAATCCTAATATCTGATAAAATGAACATTAAACCAACAAAGATCAAAAGAGACAAAGAAGGGCGTTACATAATGGGAAAGGGATCAATGCAACAAGAATAGCTAACTATCCTAATGCACTCAATACAGGAGCACTAAGATACATAAAGCAAGTTCTTAACGACTGACAAAGAGACTTAGACCCCTTCACAATAATAGTGGGAGACTTTAACACTCCACTGTTAATATTACACAGATCAACAAGACATAAAATTAACAAGGAAATCTAGGACTTGAACTCAGATCTGGACCAAGCAGATCTAATAGACATCTACAGAACTCTGCACCCCAAATTCACAGAATATACATCCTTCTCAGCACCACATCACACCTACTCTAAAATTGACCACATAATTTGAAGTAAATCACTTCTCAGCAAATGCAAAAGAATGGAAATCATACAAACTGGTCTCTCAGACCACAGTGCAATCAAATTAGAACTCAGAATTAAGAAACTCACTCAAAACCACACAACTACATGGAAACTGAACAACCTGTTCCTAAATGACCACTGAATAAATAATGAAATGAAGACAGAAATAAAGATGTTATTAGAAACCAATGAGAATGAAGATACAACATACCAGAATCTCTGGGACACATTTAAAGCAATGTCTAGAGGGAAATTTATAGCACTAAATGCCCACATGAGAAGCAAGGAAAGATCTAAAATTGACACCCTATCATCACAATTAAAAGAACTAGAGGAGCAAGATCAAAAAAATTCAAAAGCTAGCAGAAGACAAGAAACAACTAAGATCAGAGTAGAACTGAAGGAGATAGAGATACAAAAAAAAAACCTTCAAAAAAATCAATAAAACCAGGAGCTGGTTTTTTGAAAAGATCAACAAAATAGATAGACCACTAGCCAGGCTAATAAAAAGGAAAAGAGAGAAGAATCAAATAGATGCAATAAAAAATGATAAAGGGGATATCACCACTGATCTCATAGAAATACAAACTACCATCAGAGATTACTACAAACAACTCTATGCACATAAACCAGTAAACCTGGAAGAAATTGATAAATTCCTGGACACCTACACCCTCCTAAGACTAAACCAGAAAGAATTTGAATCCCTGAATAGACCAATAACAAGGTCTGAAGTTGATGCAGTAATTAATAGACTACCAACTAAAAGAAGTCCAGGTCCAGATGGGTTCACAGCCGAATTCTACTGGAGGTACAAAGAGGAGCTGGTACCATGCTTTCTGTAACCATTTCAAACAATACAAAAAGAGGGAATCCTCCCCAACTAATTTTATGAGACCAACATCATCTTGATACCATCACTTAGCAGAGACACAACTGAAAAAGAAAAAATTCAGGACAATATCCATGATGAATCAATGCAAAAATCTTCAAAAAAATACTGACAAACTGATTACAACATCACATCAAAAAACTTATCCATAAAGATCAAGTAGGCTTCATCCTGGGGATACAAGGCTAGTTCAACATACACACAAAAAATTCATCATATAAACAGAACCAAAGACAAAAAACACATGATTATCTCAATAGATGCAGAGAAGGCCTTGGACAAGATTCAACAGCCTTTATGCTAAAAACTCTCAAAAATCTAGGTATCATTGGAATGTATCTCAAAATAATAAAGCTATTTATGACAAACCCACTGCCAATATCATACTGAATGGGGAAAAACTGGAAGCATTCCCTTTGAAAATTGGCACTAGAAAAGGGTACCCTCTCTCACTTCTCCTATTCAACATAGTACTGTAAGTTCTACCCAGAGCAATCAGGCAAGAAAAATAAATAAAGGGTATTCAATTGTGAAAAAAGAAAGTCAAGTCATCTCTATTTGAAGAAAATAGGATTGTATATTTAGCAGATCCCATTTTCTCAGCTCAGAGTCTCCTTAAGATGATAAGCAACTTCAGCAAAGTCTCAGGATACAACATCAATGTGCAGAAATCACAAGCCTTCCTATACACCAATAACAGACTAACAGAGAGCCAAATCATGAGCAGACTTCCATTCACAATTGCTACAAAAAGAATAAAATACCTAGGAAAACAACTTACAAATAACATGAAGAACCTCTTCAAGGAGAACTACAAACCATACTGATCAAAGAAATAAGAGAGGACACAAACAAATGGAAAAACATCCCATGCTCATGGTTAGGAAGAATCAATATCATGAAAATGGCTAACTGCCCAAAGTAATTTACAGATTCAGGCTAAACCATTAAACTACCATTGACCTTCTTCACAGACCTAGACAAAACCACCTTAAACTTCATATGGAACCAAAAAAGAGGCCACATAGCTAAGACAATCCTAAGCAAAAAGAACAGAGCTGGAGGCATCACACTACCTAACTTCAAACTATATACAATGCTACAGTAATCAAAATGCCACTCATCTACAACCATCTGATCTTTGACAAACCTGACAAAAACAAGCAATGGGGAAATGATTCCCTGTTGGATAAATGGTGTTGGAAAAACATGTGCAGAAAGCTAAAATTGCACCCCTTCCTTACACCTTATGCAAAAACTAATTCCAGATGGATTAAGGATTTAAACATAAGACCTAACACCATAAAAACCCTAGAAGAAAACCTGGCAATACTATCCAGGACATAGGCATGGGCAAGGACTTCATGACTAAAACACCAAAAGCAATGGCAACAAAAGCCAAAATAGACAAATGGGATCTAACTAAACTCAAGAGCTTATGCATAGCAAAAGAAACACTCACTAGAGTATACCAGCAACCAATAGAAGGGGAAAAATTTTTTGCAAGCCAACCATCTGACAAAAGCTAATATGCAGAATCTATGAAGAACTGAAACAAATTTACAAAAAATAAAAATAAACAGCCCCATGAAAAAGTGGGTGAAGGATATGAACAGACACTTTTCAAAAGAAGACATTCAAGTGTCTAACGAACATATGAAAAAATGCTTATTATCACTGGTCATTAGAGAAATGCAAATCAAAACCACATTGAGATATCATCTCACACCAGTTAGAACAGCAATCATTAAAAAAATCTGGAGACAACAGAGGCCGGAGAGGATGTGGAGTAATAGGAATGCTTTTACACTGTTGTTGGGAGTGTAAATTAGTTCAAGCATTGTGGAAATTCAACCCATGTGGCAATTCCTCAAAGACCTAGAAACAGAAATACTATTTGACCCAACAATTCAATTACTGGGTATATACCCAAAGGATTATAAATCATTCTATCATAAAGACACATACATATGCGTTCATTATGGCACCGTTCACAATAGTGAGGACTTGGAACCTACCAAATGCCCATCAATGATAGACTGGATAAAGAAAATGTGGCACATATATTCCATGGAATACTATGCAGCCATAAAAATGGATGAGTTCACATTCTTTGTAGGGACATAGATGAATCTGGAAAGCATCTTCCTCAGCAAATTGACACAAGAATAGAAAACCAAACACCATATGTTCTCACTGATAAGTGGATGTTGAACAATGAGAACACATGGAAACAGGGAAGGGAACATCACAAACTGGGGTCTTTTGGGGGGTGGGGGTCTAGGGGATGGATAGCAGGGGTAGGGAGATTGGGGAGGGATAATATTAGGAGAAATACCTAACATAGGTGACGAGGGGACAGAGGCAGCAAACCACAATGGCATGTGTATACCTATGTAGCAATCCTGCAGGATCTGCACATGTATCCCAGAACTTAAAATATAATAATAAAAACAAAAAAGAAAGCTTAAAGGACTACGGATGGCACTTAAATGTGTCTGATTTCTAGCTACATCTGCTTTTGTGACTAAAGAGGTAAGAGGTTATCTTAGTATAGTACTGTAGCTTCCTGGCCTTCTGTGAGCATTTCTTGAGTCAAGAATTTAGAACCCAATCAAGACATGTTTTCTTTCCCGCACCTCTCCAATTCAGTCAAAAGTTGCTGGCTCATCCTACAGTACTTGTATTCCTTGTTCCTATGATAATGCTCTGCTGCAACAGCCACTTGGTTCACCAATGCTTTGCCTTTAATGGGCACTCATTCCAGACGACATTAACACAATTAAAATAACTCATTAGCCACCTCATTCCAGGGACTTTTAGAATACTATTTTCCCATGAGAAGCAACTTAATACTACTGTTAGAGAACATGCCCAGTACCAAACACTGTATCAGTCAGGTTTTGGTAAAGAATGTAGAAACTCACTTTAAATAGTATAAAAGAGAGACTAATTTAACATAAGCGCTAGATATTTACAAACTTTTTAGAAAGAGTGAAAGAATGAAGTCTAGCCTGAGTTTCACACTGTCTACTATAACCCATTTTAAGACATATAGGTATTTTAAGAACAGGTTCTCCAACCTCTAGTTGCATATTTTAACATTTCCAAATTGTGATACATCACTTTTTGAAAGGTTGTTATTAAATTGATAATGTCTTAGAGTTATGGAAATGTAGCATTTATCATCTAGTCATCACTTAATTTTCATTCTGTTCTCAGCAAGGCTGTCTTAAGCAGCATTCACCTTAATTTCTCTAGTAACCATTTCAGTTAACTTCATCCTATCCACTGCCCTAACACCCTTAGTCTTCAAATGATCTCTTTTCTTGGCCTGTGGCCTTTCAGCCTCTTATCATACTATTTTCCATATTTATATTGAGGTAGAAATTGATTAATTATTCTTTAAAATTCACCATTTGCAAGGAGAATTTCATTTTTTGGATGAAATACTAACTTTAAATTTTAATGTTTTGATATCAGGTGACCTTTGTTCACCTCTAAAATCACATGATATGAAAGGTTCACATCTCTAGATACACACAAAGAAGCCATGTAAAACTTATTATATTAGGCTTTAGGATTGTCAATTACATTATGAATTTTTGATGTAAATGTTGCTGCTATTATTTTCAATGCTCATTTCAAAGAAATAAAAGGCAAAGATAATATGGAATATACATCTAAAACCTTATTTATTAAAGGGATTATTTAGGTAGGGGATATGAATGGAGAAAATGCATGTTGAGAGGAGGAGCTGTTAAGATGTGTGACTTTGATCATAATGTTCCTTATTTGGAAACCTTCAGTGGATGTCATTATTTTTGATATTTTGGAAGGAACATGAATTTGTAGACAGAAAAGCCATGCTTAAATTCTAAAACTGACTGCAGGTGGGCCACGAAGTTCCTCAAACCTTCAACCTAGTCTGTAGTAAAAACAGTAATAGAAATACCCAATTCTAAAAGTTGTTATTAAGAGAAAATGTGATGATGCAATTACAGTGGTTGACAGTATGGCATCTAGTAAGCTCAAGAATGCAGAACGCCTGTGTTCCTCTAGCCAGTTTATATTTCTAATAAGCACAACAATAGGTAGAGAAGAGGACACATAACTATTTTCTGCTGGTATGAGCAGAAACTTAATATTGGTTGAATTCAAAAAAAATGATGTGTATATTTCTTTGAAAAACCTAATTTCCCTCAGATGTACTTTTTTTTGTGCTTGCACAGGATACACTTAAATTCCACAAACAATTAAAAGAGATTAAAAAACAGAGAGACAATATTGCCTTGAAATTTGCATCTTGACATTGTTTGTCATTAATGAACATTGTTTGTCATTAATGAATATGGTGAAGCTCACGTCCTTCCAATGTCTGATACAGGGACATCGCCTTTCTTTGCAAATTTATATCATGAAAGAATGATTGGTATAGCTTTCCTACTGTGCAACAAATTTGTTAAGTGGAACAGATTGAAAATATTATGGCATTTCCCACAGACATGGAGCATGTAAATCAGCTTGCAAATTGAATGGAATCACAAAGAGTCATTTGAAAACGACTCTGAGACTGAAGGTTAAAGGACAGAATGTTAAGTAAGTGATAGTAGGAAGTAAGTGCCAGCTATGACTCAAGTAAATGATACATAAACTCTGATAAAGGATCTGGGCCAACCGGTCAGATATATTTAGCATGCATGTGCCGGTGGTGCCTGCACATTAAGTCTGTTGGAGAGGATAACACTAAATTATTTGATAGTCAATATTGTTAGATTGAGGATTTGCATTAAAAATATTTGTGAAGTATATTGAACCAACCAACCAAACCAAAAATCTGAAGGAACTAATCATTTTCAGTAAATTTAGTTTGAAGAGGGACTACAATGGGAATTAATTCTAGTTTTATCACCAAGTAAAAGAAATGCCCAGCCACTAGGTTTATCATTCTACTAAAACCAGATGCATAATGTGTCAGAGTCAGAATTGTACCAGTAACAAAGGGACCATGATACTTAATTCTACATCTCAAGAGCTGAGGGTATGCATCCTGCCTAGATTCAGAAAAAAAAAAAAAAAAAAAAAATGAATGAGAATCTGCTTCTAGGAAGGCTGTGCTTCTGATATAATGAGTGATAAAAAAGAGAAGAGCCAGAGGAACTCCTTTTTTTCCAGGACAGTTGGTTACTGTGTGGATTTCAATTCACAGCATCTTAATTTGAATGAATAGTGGAGGTCACTGAGTTGAACCTTCTTAAGTGTATGGCTTTCTTCAACAAAATCACCAATACATGGTAATTTGATTCTGTTTGGCTAACTATGGGAATAGAATCTCATTAATTTGTGAGGAAACCTGTTTAATAATTACAGATTGGTATTATTCAAACTCTTCTTTATAGACGACAATTCTACTTCAGTATAACTTTTATTCAGTTTTCACATACACAGAAATGAACAAACTCACTTACACAAGCACATACTTATACTTGCCTTTTATCTACAGACCTTCAGATAGCTATAATTGTATGTTCCAATTCTATATTAACAAGGCCAACACTATCAGAATTAGTAAAATTACTGTCTTTTTTTCCCAAGCAATGGCAACATAAAATACGTCCAGCAATTAATACTGTGCTGGACTTGCTACATCTAATTCCTATAACTTGATTTTTACCAAATAATGAAACTGAAGCACAGAGAGGCCATCAACCTGCCCAAGATCACACAGCTGAATATTGGCAGCGGGAGTTAATTCCAGCCTTCTATCTACAGGACCAGTGCTCTTAGCTGCTTTATTTGGCTGACAAAAAAAGGAAAAATAATTATCTTATTATTTTAACACTGAACTTTCCAAAAAACAAACTCAAAATTTAAAAAAAAAGAAAGAAAATGTGAGTGACAAGTAAGAGTCCATAATAAAGAAATGATTAGGGAAATGTAACTAGTATATGTAAAAATCAATAGACATGAATGTTATTTATCAATGGGTCAGTATGGAATATGAAAAATTCAGTCAAACTCAGAAAGTACAGAATAAAATTTGGAGAACTATTAATCTAGGTAAAGGATTAAAAAATTATTAAATTTTTACTTTTTATGTAATTTATAACTTTAGTAGTATTGGAATCAACTGACCTTCAAGAAATAGGACGAAGAAACATTAAAATATTCAGCCTATTTAGAAACCTACCAAAACTGAAGTAAAAATTAGATCTTGTAAGTGTGATTAGCTTAATTGGCATTTGACTTTAATTTTCTGTAGCGTTCTCAAGGGCTTCGTCTTCTGAATTACAGAATACACATACAAAATTCAGTTCTGCCAATGATGGCATCCATCTAGTAGTATTATAAATTCACAGAAAAAATATCAATTCATGAGATACTATGTAATGAGTCCAGGGTCTTCCGAAACTGCTACTGTTGAGAATTAGGATACCCTGAATACATGTTCTGTTAGATATCTTTACCATGTGCAGATACTTTGGAATTTGGTTTAATAATGGAATAAAATCTAAACATTAATCTAACACAATTTTATATGCCAAGAAGAAATGATACTTTTGCTTTTAAATGTGCTTCCACATTAGTGAAAATCCTGTAAATACCTTTCTGTATAATTATCCCTCTATAGAATGAATGGTCTTTGGTTTCATAAAATATACATAAAACAATCCTTATCACAACCATAAACCTATGTTGTAGATTAAAAATCAGTTTTTAAAATGACAAAAAATAGAGTACTCACTATATTGTGCCCCTATGAATTATGTTATTCATCATCTTTTTCTTTTGACAGTTAATCACTGACCATTTTTGGTAAACACTTTTCCTGATGACTAAATTTCTCTCAGATTATAACATAAATGTATTTGGAAGCTACATTAATATTTTCAAGTAGTCACATCACTATTGATTAACAAAGCATTATCAACTTGCTACAATACACTCCCATCTGGTGATTGCAATCCACAAATAGAGCATTTCTAAAATTTCATTAGAACCGTAAGTATTCTAAAGCACCATCAAAGGTTCCAAACACCAGAGTTTTGTTCCTTCTCTTTTGCTTGTTATTCTCCACCAAAATATTTCAGTGCATATGTGCTTACTAAGCCTTTTCAATTATGCTTTCACTCTAGTTCTCACAATGTCCTCTCTTCTCTATTCCCAATTCACTCTGATCCATTTCCATATTATTCTAATAGTTGTCATGTTTTTCTTGCCCAACTAGCCAACGCCCTGTCCCAAAACTTCTAAGCAAAAGCTCCCTCTACCCTTGATTATTGGCAGAAATGGTATCGATAGTGAAAACTCTTAACTCTGCCAAAAAAGATTGCATCCCAATGTATCTACATTTTTCTGAATGTGAATAATTTTATTGTCTGTTACACTTGTCATTTCATCTTATATCTATTTGGTTTGTCATGTAAATACTCCAATTTGTAACTATCAGTGAGTTCTATTTCTTTTCCATTCCCCTAAATTTGAGTTGATGAATATGCAAATACATAAAATTAACATAAATTCTTCTGTGCTTTAGTCTTCTCACCTTGAAGAGGGCAGCAGTAGTATCTATCTCACTGCGTTATTGTAAAGAATTAATGAGTTAATACACGTAAACTATTAAAATAGTGCATGACACATGATAAAGACAGTAAATGTCAGCTAGAACTTTAATTTTATTTGCTTTTCCAGTAATTTTGTGGGAGCTTGTTGTTGTTAGCTCCCTCGTTTATTCTCTGTGCACACAACCAATAACACACATGGATTCATCAGTAAGTATAACAGAGAATAAAATTACTAGCATTCAGAAAAATGTGGATTCATTGGGAAATAATCTTTTTGTCAAAGTATAGAGTTTGCACTATCAATACTATCCCTACCATGAGTGGATTACTGAGGCTGGCATGTTTGTCAATAAGAGCAATTGATCCTAATTACCCTGTAGTCATGTTTAACCCAGAACATAAATCTGACTAGGGTTTTACTTTTGTCAACGTAATAAACTGGGGACATAACTTAATTCCAAACAGTGTCTGGGCTAGTTTTTGTGTAGCAGAAATAACTAAAAGTAATTTCAAAGTTGCCTAATTAGAATAAGGGAAGAACTTTGGAAGAACTTCATTTTTTTTCTTTTGGCAAAATGTACCAGGTTCATGAGGAAAGATGGAAACTAAAGGGATGATTAACATTTCATAAAAATTGTCTACCGCTTCCAGATGGGATGGAGCAACAGGACAAGATTTACTGAAATAACTAATATATGGACAAATCATATAAAACAATAGTTTCTTAAATGCCTGACATCAGGCAACTAAGGATAGTGAGCCCTGAAAGACAATACACAAGCCAGGTGATTCCTACCGTCCTCTTAGCAATGATATGCCCTGCCTGTGAAAAAGTTTCCAGGATATAGCATTGGCAGAAAAAAACCCAGACGGAGCCTGGTAGGCTCCATTAGTTGAGACAGAGCTGAGACTACAGGGAGTCCAAGCAGCAAGGAAACGGGAAGAGGTTTTCTTATCACCCTTTCAGGGCATGCTATGGGGGTGCGGTTCGCTTCTTCGGTGTCCTGCTGCTCAAACTCCTAGTGGGAGCATGCAGACAGGCAGGTCTTGGGGCTCTGACCCCACAGCTGGAATTAGACCTTATGCCTTATCGCAAGGTCAGAGGGCTTTCTGCATCCCGGGGTTAATGCCCTAGTGTACCAGGAAAATCAGATTACATGTGGCCTTGGACAATGAATGGAAGCTTTCATTGAGTGGTGGAAGTAGCTCTCAGCAGATGGATGGGGGTGCCAGAAGGGGACTGGAGTGGGAAGGTGGCCTTCCCCTGGAGTCAGGCCTCTCAGCTGCCGGGCTCTCCTCCAACCACCCCTGGCCGAATTCCCCTTGACTTCCACGTCATTCTGCCATGGATGGCCCGCCGGCATGTTGGTGTGTTCTTCTGCCGGTGTGTTCCTCTTGACCTCCAGCCGTTTGTGTGTGTGCCTGCTAGGGTCTCATGGTTTTTATAGGTTTGGGATAAAGGGCGTGGCAGGCCAGAGTGGTGTTGGAAAGTGCAACATTTGGGCACAAAGATACAAGTGCCTGTCCTCAGTCAGTGGGCACAGGTCTGAGGGTGGAGCCCTCACCAGGGACCCCACCCTTCTCTACCCAGCACTTCTCTGACCCCTCCCGTATTAACAAATGTTTGAGGGTCAGAGTACCAGATAAAGAGCTTTCCTCTGGAGATCTGCAAAGGGTATCCACCTAGTACAGATGAGTACTGGGTAGATCATGCATGTCAGAACACCACCCAATGCAAGGGGATAAACTACCCGAAGCATTATAGGTAACAGTGCCAGACACACACAGATTGAAAAACCTCATCATTCACAGATACGTGGTAGAATACACAGATGGGTCTGGCCTCTGCAGTGGAGAACAATCAGCCTACATCAAGCACTGCCCTTGTCCTATTCAACAATTTCAAAAGAAAATGTCAAGTGATCACACTGCCTCTAAGTAATTTAACTCTCCCAAAGCTTCTGAATTTTTATACGAATACAAAATTATTGAGGACCCAGCAAGGCAAAAATTGTAATGTGTCACACCAATCAAGAGTTACATAAATTTTACCATGAAATATTTGCAGTTGTTGGTGGATAAAAAACATGCTTGGAGACAAAAGCATGAATATTATTCATAAGGGTATATTGTGTATGCCAGTATTATAATACTATAAGAAGGATTATATCAGCTGATTAACCATTTCTCAGGTTTCGTTCTTCTGTCTGAGATTGGTGAGTCAACAGAGAATATATATAACTTGAATTTTCCTATCTCTTTTCATTATTCTTACATTATAAAATTGATGAGTTTATATAATCATAATTAATCCTGGAATAGCTATTGGCCATTTTTTTTTTTACATAAAATTCTCACATTTTACTTGCTCATTTTATTCCTTATAATCCTCAGCTCCAATCTTATCAAATAAAGAGAACAATTTTTCTTCTTTTCTATTGTTTTCTAATTCTTATTTAACTTGTTTTAATTTTATTTATATTAATTATGATGAAATTACATTCATGAGAATAATGAAAACCTTAAAAGTTCTCTCATAATTTTTCATTATTAATAAATATATCAACTTGTTTATCAGACTAGTTTATCCAATTTTAACATTTTACTCTTCAGAAATTTGGAGCTAAGCCTTTATGTTGTTCTTCAAAGTATCCTTTACAGTCTAATAATTTAGAATGACTTTGTGCATTCTTCATCCCAACCAAAGTTAGTCATTGACCAAATTATTCCATTTCTTATTTTTAGAACTAAACTCAACCATGCTTAGACACTGAACATCTCCTTGGAAAAGGAAAAAAAAACATCATCAGAACATGTCTCTTTTAAAAGTAAACAAAAGAGAGAGTTGATGCCCTAAAATATCCTTCAATCTGAATAATCCTGTATTAATGAGATGAAAGAAATAATTGTGTTGTAAATGCCACATGCAATACTATATTATAAATATGTAATTGATTTCAACACTCTTCAGTTTCTTATTCAAGAGACAAAATGGCATCATCTTTGGCAGTTAAAAAAATCCTCTTTATGCAAAAGCATAATTTTTCATTGAGTTTGAAATGACTTTTTTGTGCCTCTTCAAGTGTTAGCATATCCCTTGAAGTCAAACCAGGGCTTTATTCAAGTGTAAGCCTAGTGTATTGTTGTGAGCATTTTAGTCCATGCTCTGTCACAGGGCAGAGATCCATGGCAGGGAAAGCCGTGTTGAGAGGTATAATGGAGAATGTAGAGCTCGAACACAGAGAAGGGAGGGAAGGTAACAACTCATACTCCTGCGCTGGGCAGCTCCACGGCAGAATTAAGAAAAGGGGCAACTAAAGAATGAAATGACATGTGACACAGTGCCAGCGTGGGAGGAAGACAAATAGGGAGTGAGGAAAGGGATGAACAAACCATGTGAAGGGTGCACTACGAATTTTGGAAGTCAAATTTCTGTTCTTTTGTTCTGGATCACTCTGAAATGGCTCCTGAATGTGAGGTGTATAGACATTGCAACTGAGCTTATAGAATTCATCTAAAAACAGTATACTTTTGAGTGAAAACCTAGAGAAATTTTATTCCCTACATGTCATAGTCTATTTTTATCACCAGGCTATAGCCTAGTATTTAGGTTTATGCTGTTATATCTGCCACAATTCGGTTAAATGTTTTCAGTCCCAATACAAAAGAGAAGATTCTAATATAATAGTTTAACCCTCATATATTAATGGCCATACTGTTGATTTTATTCAACTCAATAATATCAAGTTATTACCTTTAACTAGAATGCAGACTTGCCTTTAGTTTATGTTTTAGTAAAATGTGCTATTGGTCATTTCTAAAACTATAGCAGGTGCCAAGCAGGATAAATTTGTGAACAATCTGGAAATTTATGTTCTATTTAAATAGAGAAATAAGGGACAGCATCAAGCACACATTTACAGTATCCTTGCTGTTGTAATATGGCCACAAATGCCCTCTTTGTAGTAAGTGTTTCCATGCAAGCTCTCTTATAAGCCATACTTTCAGGTCCATCAAAGCCCTGTGGGTCCTGTTCTATGAAATAGACTCTTTTACTGACCTCTTTCAACTGCATTCACCCACTGTTCCCAGCAAATCTTCTTTAGCCTTTCACTATAGAGTTCTCTTACCTAGATAGTTATTATTTTGAGTTCAGTTATTTTAAGATGACTCAAACCTGGCTTCCTTCCAAGTCATTCACCTTTCCCAATGGAAAACCACATAGTAGGAGTGTAAGCTGCTCTACTTTTGCTGCTTGCTTTCTTTTTCTTCCAATTAAGGACTACTCCAGGCAGTCTTAAACTTTCAGAATTTTCCAGACAAAAACACATTAGTCTCTATATTCATAAAAATTTCTCCAAAATTTCAAGCTGTCAAGAATCCTGCCATCATGCTTCAGTCTGATAGAGTCCAGGAAAGTACCTGCGTGTCACCAATGCAGAAAACATAAAACACCCAGCCTATCTCTTCTGGGTGGTGCTGGCAATCTTACTCATTGGTTTGTTTGGAGTCTTCTCCTCAGGCACGTTAAAATGGCATCTTCAAAAAGGCAAGAGAAAGCAGATGTTGGTTGGTGACAGTGTGGAGAAAAGGGAACCTTAGTACACTGTTAGTGAAAGTGTCAAAAGGGACAACCACTATGAATGACAATATGAAGGTTTCTAAAGAAATTAAAACTAGAACTACCATATGACCCAGCAATTCCTCTTCTGGGTCTTTGTCCAAAAGAGATAAATACCATCTTGTAAAAATATCTGTACTTCCCTATTTATGGAGGCATTATTCACAGTAGCCAAGAAACACTGTCCATTGATGGACAAATACATAAAGAAAATGTGATGTATGTATACAATGGCATATTATTCAGCCTTAAAAAAGGAGATCCTGTCATTTGCCACAACATGAATGAATCTGAAATAATTATGCTAAGTGAAATAAGCCAGGCACAAAAAGAATATTGCATTATATTACTTATATGTGGAATCTTTTTAAAAAATAAGTCAAATGCATACAGATAGAGAATAAAACTGTGGTTACCAGGGATTGTGGAAGAAGTTGGGAGGAAAAGGGGAGATGTAGCTCAAAGGATACAAAAAAGCAGATACACAGATGGAACAAGACTAGAAATCTAATGCATAACATAAGAACTATGGTTAATAAAATTGTATTGTACTGGAGACTTTTGTTAAGTAAATTTTAGCTGTTGTCACACAAAAGATCACTGTGAGATACTAGACATTTTAACTTGCTTTATTATAGTAGCTATTTTACTCTATGTATTCTACAGTATCATGTTGTAAATCTAAAATATACACAACCCAATGTATTAAATACGAAGAATTTTAGATAAAAATAAACAAAACAAAAAGTAAAGTACTTGATGGTTCAGGATGAGCACACTTTGGTTTATCAGGGAACATATCATAATTTATTGACCCTGGGCTTTAATGAGATCAGAGACCTTTTAATATGACTTTTCAACTCTGATGGAGCCACTTCTTACATGGACAGAATGAGTGGTTCACCTAACATCTGTTCATGACCTATATACTTAATTTAATAATTGGTTTACACATTTCCCAAATTGGAGTACCTGCCAACTGCAAGATAACTCTATCTGTGAAATTAACTGTCTGGTGAAAAGGTAGTTATTGAAATCAAATAAATTACAATATTGCTCAAGTGTTATACCAGAGGTAGACAGAGTGCTATGTCTATGAAATTAATAAACTCTGGGACGTTAAGGTAAAGTTTGCAGAAAATATGATTTTAAGATTAGTCTTAAAGGATGATTATGACCTTGATAAGAGGAGAAAGTGAATACATAGCATCATGCTCATGCTTCTGCAGGAGATTAATCAGGTTAGGTGTATTTGACATGAAATAAAGTCAGATGTATGGATATTTTTATGGTTTTCACTGTCAAACTAAATGTATATTCAAATAGGATAGATTTCTGGCCTTAAACCCTATTAAAATGTCTTGGCCTAAGACTCATAGTAAATCTTGTAGACTTTAGATAACATCAAAAGCTACCAAAATTCTAAATCTGAACATTTAATATAAAATACAACATTTAATGTGTTTCTATACATTCATTTTAAACAGATGAGATATCTATACACTTGTATCATGTTCACTAGCTAGGTAGGCATTCTCTAGCTATAAACTGTAGAAGTAGATTCTTAACTAACAAATTTTTATTATATGGACATTAAAATAGCTAAACCAATTTTAGTTCTGCTATTTGCCCTAACATCGCATCATTGTCTAGATATTTTAACTCAGTTAAAAGGAAAAAAAATTTAAGAAAGTTTTTTTTTCAGTGCAGCCACCTGGGAAGAAATGTTCTTATGATGTAAGTTTCTATCCACATAAATAGTTTAGTGATGGGTATTCATTCAGTGTTTATACTTTAAAGTACTTTTGAACTTATCATTGATTTATAGTTGGTTGGTGCAAAACTAATTGCGGTTTTTGTTATTGCTTTTAGTGAAAAAACTGCAATTACTTCTGCACCAACTTAATACTTTAAATGTACTCAAAATCACCACAAGTCATTTATGCCAGATTTTAATTTTAAAAAATTCTACCAAATACTCTAAAAGTTTCTAAACCTGATTTTATTCGCTAGGAATCAGTGAGTTGGAAATTACCTGAGCAAGGCTGGGAAACGCATGCAGATTCTCAACCTTGTATTGTCATGCCCCATTAACAACTTCAGAGAAGTCATTGAATTTTTTAAAATTAAGTTTTCAGAACAGTTTTTTTTATACTAGTCAAACTGTCCCTCAAGCAGATCATTCAAATTATTCATGCAAGCCAAAAATTGACCTATGTTAGAGACGATAAGTACGTAAGAAACTTTTTCTGTATTTTAAACTGAAACTATTTTCATGTTTCTCTTCTTCCAATTATAGAACTTATATGCTAGATTCTTTCTTTTCACCCACTCACACTTTTATCCCTTTTCTATATTTCATACTTCTCTCTCTTAATACACAAGCATAAATACACATACACAAATACACAAAATTAGGGTTAGATTTTTAAATTTATTGTAGCCTTCTTTTATCTTTTAAAAAGTATATAATATATTTTAAATGGATTTATTTGAAAATGGTATGTAAAATCACAGAATTACGTAGTAAGATACAAATTTGACTTGGAACCCAATATTTCAAATAATTTTCATACTGGAAACATTCTCTGTTAAATGTCGGCAGCATTAAAACATTTTATATAAAATTTTAACAGTATTGACATTGAAAATATTCTAAAATGAAAAGAAGCTGAAATAGTCTTTGTGTAAAGAATTGAGAATTGGAAGCTAGATTAATTTTAAAATATAATGTGTGTGTGTATATATATATATATATAAAACATGTATTATGTATATCCCTATATATAACTACATGCATATATACATAAAAATATATTTGTGTGTGTGTGTATATATAATATAAACATATATAATATATGTGTGGGTATATATATATATATATATGTATACACGCATTTTATATATTTTTTTTTAACTAACTCTTAACATTTTCCTTACCAAGATTCTAAATTGTGAGCCACATATTTCTGGGTTATTTTATGCTCCTTAATCAATGACAAAATGGTACACTTGGTAGAAAGAGGAGTTTAAAAAGTTAAAATAAAAACTTTTGTTTTTGTTAAGTCAGAAAGCTTTTATTTCCGATGCTTTACTTGAAGTCTCTTTAGCTCATTTATTTTCCAGGTCTTATTTAATTTGCAAATTTATTTGGCATAAAACATGTCATATTCTAGAAATCTAATTTTGCTTTAGCAGTCTAAAAATACTGATCAATTTTTTCCAATTCTAAAATCAGTTAACCATGAAGTGAGAGGAAAGAAATGACTTTTATTCCTAACCATATTTTATTTACTCTTTGAAACTGACCATGAGGTTCTTAAATTTCATATTTTAAAAAAGCTGCTCCTTATGTCCCCTGTAGGCAGTTTCTTTTAGAGAGGAAATACTTTTTGTTTTATGATATAAATATTTAACATTATAATATCATAGGGTGTCTCAAGCATTCTGTTATTTATTTATGCATATGAAAGTAGAAATCTCTGGGTGAAGAAAGGAAAATGAAAGGCTAAAATTTGCTTCACTCAGCTCTAAATTATAGAAACACACTCACTGTCACAAGTAAATACCGTATTATTCCTCCAGTGTAAACACCAAATATTTTTCAAAGAACATATATAAAAATGAAAACCAGAGAACTGTATATTTAACTACACAGCTTGAAAACTCTAATGCCATATTTAACCTGGAGAGGAGTAATAAAATTACTGTTACTTGCAGAGTACCTTAATGATCTTACCCATTATTATTGTAAACAGCATAAATACAAAATGATCCAGAATCTAGTCTTTTAATAATGAAAAGTCTACTGTCTCAAACAAAAGTGCTCAGTAGACTATCACTGGTGAAACATGCTCTCAGCACAACTCTGTGAAGTATCGTGAGTGACTGCATCTGATTTCCATTTATTATGCTTAGAAATGGAGTTCTCACACTGCACTCCTCAGAGCCATGTGCTGCAGCTTAATATGTTAAGTACATAGCAAGGGACTTATTTTCACAGATTATAACTACATACTTTTTGTTCATACCAAATCTACTAATTAATCACCAAAATTGCAGATCAATGTCTACTGCCTGAATCATTTTGACACCTGTTCTTGGCATGTTCCTGACAGGAGGAATCATAGAAACACTAACAAACATCAAATGAACCAACTTTTCGGGTGTTGTGATTTGCCTTTCAATACTTTCCTGCAGCTTCAGGGAAAGGAAATCGTGGTAGAATACGGCAATACTTTTTGAAGACAAAAAAGAGAGAAAAGAGGGAGAAAAGGGAGAGAAAAGGAAGGAAGGAAGGAGGGAGGGAAGGAAAGAAGGAAAGAAGGGAGGGAGGAAAGGAGGGAGGGAGAGAGGGAGAAAAATATCAATAGACTGTCATAGTTATTTGTAATATATGTCCTACACTATTTTTGTTTGTTTGTTTGTAATGGAGTTTTTCTCTTGTCACCCCAGCTGAAATGCGGTGGTGCGATCTTGGCTCACTGCAACCTCCACCTCCCGGGTTTGAGTGATTTTCCTGCCTCAGTCTCCCAAGTAGCTGGTATTAAAGGCACTCGCCACCGCACCTGGCTAATTTTGTACTTATGGTAGAGACGGGTTTTAACCGTGTTGGCCAGGTTGATCTTAAACTTCTGACCTAAGGTTATGCACCCACCTTGGCCTCCCTAAGGCCAAAAAAATGTTAAAGTATTCTCTCAGGATTCAAAGATTGTCAGTTTATTTTTCTCCTTAGTTGCCTTTGATCAGCCTTAGCCATCAGAGCAAGGCCTAATTTTACAGTTTTTAATCTGCGTTTACTCATATCAATATAACTGGGTGGGGGTGGGGGGATGCTGCCTATAGATGAGAAAAATTTCAAATCAGTGTTTCCAACTGGTTATTATGCCCCAGTGAAGATTTGACTAAGGGAAAATAATCTTAAGGGGGCTTTTAAAAGATAAATTAGTAAAAAGGAAAATTGTTTAATAATCACAAGAATCAACGATTTGCCTCAAAGTCAAAGCAGAGTAAAAGAAAATAAAGTAACATTGTATATACACATTTTCTTTATCTGTCCAACTTTTAATCCGTTCATCCATTGATGGAATCTCGGGTTAATCCTATGCCTTGGGTATTGTAACAGATCTCTCAAGATTATCTAGGCTTCTTGTATTTGTCCTTGTTTTGAAGGCGTGCATTGACTTCAGTCTTTTTGCTTCTTTTTTATTCCCTGCCTATCCTTCCTTCTTCACTATTTCAAAATGAGTGCTGCTTGGCTCTCTCCTGGCATCCCTGTCTGTGATTGTATATATTTACATTTTCTTACAAATTTAGGAATAATGTGTTACCAGAAATAGTTTCATTTTAAGAAAACAATTATATGATTAAAAGTAGTTGTCCTGTTTAAACATTCCAAAATTTAACCAAGAAAAAGAGATGCAGCTTAGGTAGTCACACGTCTTCCCTGTCTTGAATTTTGCTGTAAGTGTGGAATTATCCCATATATCTGGGCTTGCCCCTTAACACAACAGAAACATCATCACTGACCTAACATCCATAGGGCGGCTGATCAAACCCATCTTTTAGCCACTGTTTTGCATGAAAATAGGCAAAAGAACCCCAAAGACTATGAGGTGGGATGTTTATTAGAACAGAGTTCAAATGCAGAAAGAAGAGATGGGAAAGAGGTAGCGTCTTTTTTGCTTAATAACATTGAAGGCCAAAAAAAGGAAGTCTTTTGCAGGTAGCTTTAAGGATAGCTCTCCCCTGGTTAAGCTATGCATGCCTCCTTCACGAGTGCCACAAATGGCAGAAACAATAGCCATACCAGTAAAACAAATGACAACTCTATTGATGGCAGCCGCTGCCATCACGCCAGCTGCAGCAGGGAGGCTACAGCGAGGAAGCACAGGAGATGGTGGCAGAAGCAGCAGCGGGAGCAGCAATGGTGATGGTGGGTCCCCTGTGCCCCACATCCCTGAGGCAGCCAGCTGTGCTGCCACCATCCTCCACTCTTGCGTGGCGAGGTGGAACCTCTTCTAAAGCCCAGAGCCTCCCTCACTCTGCACACTGGTTCCTTTGCTCCCTCGCCTGCTGTCTCTGCAGGGAGGGCTCAGGGAGGAGGCTGAGCTGAGCCTAGGGCAGTGCTGTGCTCCATGGAGCTGGCAGAAGCCAGGGACAAGTGGGAGACCCCCAGAGCCCACAACCAGGGGTCACCATGATGGTGCCAGGTGAGCTGTCCAGTGGCAGGGATTGTAGGGCAGTTGGACAGAAAGAGGAGGGTAGAAAGGGGCCCAGTGAGGACCCGGAGTCCCCACTGCAGCCTGCAAGGCAACATGGCTGGAGCTGCCTGCACACTCGGTGCAGTAGGCAGGTGCATAGGAATGTCCCTTATGTCCCTGGAGGCTTGGGATATCGTCTCCATCTTCCTGAGCACTTCTTTCTCCTAGCACCTGCTCTGATCTTGGAGTGGGGTTGGGGCCAATCCTGGGTGCTGTCACAGCCCAGCTGGGTGTATGTAGGTTCAGGCAATGCTGACATGCCAGCCCCCTGCTGCCTGGGCCCAGTCAGACTTTGGGCACTGACAGACGTGGAGGGGAAGCTGAGGGAGAGTGACAGAAGCTCAGTGCTGGCCAGCAGGTGCCCCTTGGCACAAGCAGTCTGGGTAGTGGCAGGCAGACAAATTCCTGGGTGGAAGAGGGAAGGTCCCTGGTGAGGCTCCACCTTCAGGGCAGGGATAGCCTGAAGGCTGGATTGGGAACTTTTGATGCCTTTTCCAGGCCCACCCATGGTAGCTGATGGACCAATCAGCATGTAATTCCTTCCCTCTGAGGCCCATAAAAGCCCTGGGCTCAGCCAGAGCAGAACAGATGATGGAATGACCAGAAGCCAACTACCCAGCTGGTTCTCCAATTATGGTAACCGGTTCCTTCCAAGCCAGAGGTCAACAAATGAGAAAAGAGGGAGATTTTGGAGGCATGGCAGTTTCCAGCTGTATACCCTCGAGATGAGTAGGTTTGCAAGCATGGACCCGGAAGCCTCCACAAAACGGTTCCCCAACATAAAGCTGTGCTTGCTTACCTAGCTTTGTGAAACAAAGCAGGGGGAGATGCGGAGGGACATTTAAGTTCGCCCTGCCCCCATGGCTCCTCTGTGGAGGGTACCTTTTAGTTTGCAATTAGTGGCAGGCGGGTAACAGCTGTCTACTTGTTAGGTTCTTGGGTTATGAGTGAATGTAGAGCACCTGCGTATTAACAAGAATCACCCGTCTAAGAGCAAATAAATACGTAGATGAAAAGAAAAAAAAAAAAAGGAGGAGCTACTCTCTACTCTCTCTGCTAGGAGCTAAACACTTGTAGGGACACCCTGACCATGGAAAGGAGCTGTCTCCTGCCCTGGAGATCTCCTATGAACTGTTCTGTTGCTCAATAAAACTCTTCTTCACCTTGCTCACCCTTCAGTTGTCTGTATACCTCATTCTTTCTGGTCACAGGAGAAGAACTCGGAACCTGCTGAATGGTGCGGCTAAAAAATGATATAACACAAACAGGGCTGAAACATTCTCATTGCTTGATACATTGTAGGTGAAGAGAGGAAAGGAAAGCTGCAGCCCTTTGGGAAGCCCAGACATGGGAGCTCCTTGAGCCAGGGCTATGACTCCCTCTTTCTGGCCCTGCAGTTCCTGGCATCTCCAAGCTTCCAGGCGCCATCATATTCCCCAGTGCAAGCTGGGGAAGCTACTCACAGTGTGCCTGGTCCAGCTGCAGCCTTGCAGAGATCCAGCGCCCATGCTGGCACTTGGAGCTGCCCACCCCAAGGCAGCAGCCAGCATGTCTGACTGTGCAGTGGCTGGACCCATGCTCACTCACACACCCCTTGCTGCTCCATGCCTGACTCGCAGTCTCCCTTCGAGGCATGGGACCCAGGCCTACAGCATGAGCCGAGCACAGCCTGCCAGGATGAGTGGGCACAAACAGTCCAGCAGTCCCAAATAAAACTCGAGCAAAGGTGCCACATACCACGGGTTTGTGGCCAGATAAACAACATCCCAAATATCCTATAACACGATCAAACCACAAAAATCTATATAAGAAGAAAAAATTGTCAAGGGAAAAGTGTTTGCTTCATTTGCTCAGGGCTGTCCATAACAAAAATTCAGAAACCAGTAGAATCTGTATATTGTGTTGTTTTTATCAGTGAATTTATAGACTATGTGCTTCGTTTTTTTTTTTCCCTTGACAAAACCTCTTATAAAAGAGCTATAAAAAAACTAGGATGTTTTCAGAATAGGTAGTCTGATTGCTTCTATTACATTTTCACCCCACTTAGAAACTGCCTGAATCATACTGAGCTCTGCAAAATTTGGAAGTGATAAGGTGCTCAGTGTTACAATGTCTATAGAGAAGTATGAATTATCACCACTATTTTCCAAATACTTTAGTCTCTACTATACACTGTGAAAACCTCTGGAAAAGAAAGTGAAACAAAAATACTTTCTATTTTATCACAGAGCAACAACTAAATATCATTAATATTTTATGCTAAATAAATAAAGGCAATCTGACAAGTTTAAAATAGCATAATTTCGACGAACAAGCTCAAAATAAGGCGATATTATGTAATGCACTGGATCAAACACCAGCACTGTGAGGGTTGCAGGAGAAGGAAATAGATAAGTAAACCCATGGATACTTTTAAGAAATAAATTTATAACAATGGTATTGATAAGATTAAAGTGTGCTTAATGCTATATCCTAAAGCCCCTGGACTCTTTTCCAAGCCATGGAAAATAATATTCTTTCTTACATATTTGTGTTATTTACCTTTAACATTTAAAAGAGAAGTTCTCCAATGAGGAAATTATATAAGGACATATCCTTTTATGATTATTCCACAGGAAAAATTTTTTCTCCAAGTATTGAAGTCTAATTCAATTATAAATTAATGAAACTGAATTACCAAAGACAATTAAATTTGACATGCATTTTATTCTACTACAATTAGTTGCCAGTTTTCATTATATTTGAATGTAGTTCACTGTGGGAATTTTATTAAAATTAAATTTTAAAGAAAAAATATATATTTTCCACCTCTGAGTTTTACTCCTTCAGGGAAACTTCTTTCATGCAATTTGGTCCAAAATTTGCTAAAGGAGATTTTTTTTTATTAGCTTCGATTTAAATAAAAATCTTATTGAACAGCTTAAAGACAAATCTCATCAGACATTAAAACTATTCACCATGACTTTTTCTTGTCATAACATATCACTTTTTGTAGTTCTTGATTGTTTAAACATAGAATCCCTGCTGTACTTTCGAAACCGTGCAACTAGGGTTGTAAATAACAGTCAAAGACAGAACATATTCAATATGAGACTCTGATTTCATATTTTTGTCCCAGACAGTTGTAGCAAAACTGTATTTGGATTAAGGCAATTTCTTTTTCTACTCTGATGCACACAACCTTTTAAAATGCCTGCAAGAGAAATATAGGCTTCAATGTGAATTGCAAGTGACCTTTTAATGTTTTAAACTATTGCTTATATGTCTTACGCTCCTGCAAAGTTTCACAACAAGGAAACTTTTTGGTTTCCACTGTTCTTTACATTTATGTATTATTTTACATTTTCAATATTCAAATATGCACATGGGCATATGTACATTCCCTTTTAAGGCTATAAGCATCATGTTCCTGGAAACAAAGTACAAAATATACCTTGTAGTTTCTTGGGTACCCAACAGGATCTTCTCACTGTGATATCATCCTTGTAAGTTTTCTTTAAACATCATAGCCAGGTACCAGTAGCAACTGAGAAATAGAGACAGAGTCTAGTTAACATCTGCTGGATTGGAAATGACAGGCAAGCTTCTATGCTCCAATTAGGATTCAAGGATGTCCTTTATCCAGAGCAGAGCAGAACAGGGGAATATAAAATTTGAATAGCTAAAAGGAAGATTTTTCTCTTCTTCTGAGGACCAAGAATGAAAGACATTTTAAAAAGTCATATAAAAATGTTTCTCATTACATTAAGTATATGGAAATGGTCTTTATTAGTATCTTAACATAAAATATCAAAAGGGAGATTTTACAGCATATTTCCACCCATTAGTAGTATTTAGATTAAATAAGGCAGTCATGCCATTGATTAAATATACATATTTTAACACAGTAACTTCTGTATATCAATCTGAAAACATAATGTTCTACATATGTGATGCTAAATCCAAAAATGAAAAAGCTCTAGTCTAGTTAAACCATTTATCTTATTATAATTCATTTTATTTCAATTTTATTGGCCAGTTATGGGAAATTTTATTTTAAAATATGAGTAATCTGATTATTTTAATAGGTTGTAGTAAAGGAGCTGGCAAAGTACAAAATTGGACCAGCAGAAAATAGGAAAACATATAGAACACACTGTGCTCACCACATATATAAACACTTCATATATATTATCCCGTTTATTCCTCACAACAACTCACTGAGAGAAGTATCATTATAATCATTTCCCTTTTATAGATAAGAAAACCAGCATATAGAAATGATATATAACTATTCCCCTAGTTACTAAGTGGCAGTGTGAGAATTTGAATTCAGATCGCCTGATACCAGAGTTCATGATCTTCACACCTACACCATGTCCATCCTGAAAAACATCACAGAAATTGAACTCAAAAGCAGACAGGTTGATAAAAGGAAATCAGAGGTCATATAGACAGGACCTCAGCCTTAGAAGACAGAGGAGTATCAACTTTTTTATGGAGAGAGGATAGAAGATGTGGAAATGATACACAAATATTGTGAGATGTTGTAGAGGGGGTTCTGATTGTTGAGGCTGATGAAAATTTGGTAAATTAGGCACTGTGAATTCAATCATCTATGAGAAGATTATTCCATGAAGAAAGAGTAAGAAAGGTGTAGGATCCAGGGTCTCTGATTCCTCACTAAAATATTCTAAGAAAATATTTGAAACAGTTACTCCGGGGAAACAATTGGGAGAAAACAAGAAATAAATAAAAGAATAGCTGAAAAGTAGTTAATTGAAGCTGCTTAGCATGGCATAATTGTAAATGCATTAAGAAACTACATGTGGCAATGGGAGTCAATGGCTTTGATCATTTTTTTAAAAGAGGTCTTATAAACATGTATTAATAGGAGGTATAAAATTAGACCTTGGGATCTGGGCTTAAAAAAAAAACACATAGTAATTATAGTCCAAGAACTTGAACATGAACGTGGACAGTCTGTCATCAGTGTGGATGACATACAACCAGATTACCATAACAGACAGTAAGGAAGAAAGAGAAAATGGAGACCGGAGTGTTACATTTATCTAGAGAACTAGAGGGATCTTTCAACGTCAGGAAAAATGATGAGGCAGATGCAGAGCAAGCTCTAAAAGGTAGAATCTGACTCTGTAATGTAACCTGACACTTCAAAATAGGAAATCTTTTGAGTAATCAAGAAGACAGAACAGTTGGAGGTGGGGCCCGGTGGGAGGTGTTTGGGTCATGGGGGCAGATCTCTCATGGCTTAGTGCTGTCCTTGCCACAGTGAGTGAGTTCTCAGGAGATTTGGCTGTATAAAAATATGTGGCACCACACTTGCCATGGGCTCCCCCCGTGCCTTCCATGATGACTGTAAGCTCTCTGAGGCCTTACCCAGAAGCTGAGCAGATGCCTGGTATCAGGTTTCCTGCACAGCCTGCAAAGTGTGAGCCCATTAAACATTAAACCTCCTTTTTTTTTTTCTTTTTTTTTTATGAATTAAAAAAAGAAGAAGACAGAACAGTGATCTGGAACCTGCAAACAGGGGTAGGCTCATTGGTCTTCTTTTTTGGAAAGTTGAAGGATTTTCCCAGAGCCTGACCCTCCCTGAGATCAGGCTCTGTGAAAAGTGTAATTTGTGGAAAGCTTACAGATTCCAGACAGGGAAATGTGACAGAATAGCTGATAGAAAGAGTATTTTTGGAAAAGAAAAGTTTTCCTGGGGCAGAAGGTGAGGTATAGAGAATTTACTCAGTTATTATAAGAAGCTCCCTCCTTTGCAGCAGAGAAAATGGTAGACAGACTCATCATGGAAGACATGAGAGTTCAGGGAATATGACAAGAAGTTGGGAGTTGCCTGATGCATAAAAGAAAACTAGTCCAGCCAAAATGTGTTCAGAGAAAAAGTTGAAGTGTAAGTAGTTTCCATTTAACTGAAATATTTGAATGCCTAGAAATTGCAAAGGCAAGAGTTGCGAATGGTAGTACTTTGAAAATTTAGTTTACAATGGATCTGAAATCTAGAGAGTTTCTTCAAAATATCTGAGTGGGAGACAAAGGTTGCCTAAGGATGGTGTGTTGATAGTGCCATGAGCTTGATCTTCCTACTTTCCTAAGGCACCAAAGAGAGGTCCTAGCCACAGTAATTTTAGAAGGCTTTGAAATTGTCTTTCACATTCATTAATGTTTTAAATATTTTAAGTTTAGGGAACTAGGTAGAAACTGCTTTTGAGGTTTGTGCTCCAAAACATCGTTTGTCCCACAAATAGTTAATGTTACTCCATCCTATCCTATGTGGTATCTATAGATCTGACTCTAGGATACATTTGCTACATTAAGGCCTTATGTAAGATAGAAACCTTTCACCTCTCACCTCACGCAATATGTAATCTTACAATAGTTTCATACAAGTACCAAATAAATTTACTTTGTGCAATATTCTTTCACATTTTATTCACCTCTGTAAAACATCAAAAAAGAAATTTTTCATTATTGGTTCAATATTTTTATGCGGATTGTTTCTATGTTTGTTCCTAAGGCTCTTTAAAGATTTTTTGTCTGTCTAGGCTAATCTTTTGAAATTCTGTGATTTCTGTCACCTAACTCATGTCTACATGACAGCAGACAAATGTTTCAGCAGGAATAATTGGTTCCTAGAGAAATAGGAGGCAATATCCGATGTCCAAAAACAAAATCATTAAAACAGTTCTTTCCATTTGGAAGAACTGAAAGATACATTTCTGAGCCTTTTTTTTTTGTAGCATTTCAATAATCAAAAAGATTGTGTTACCTTAAAGTGAAGCTGGAAAAAATTGCCTTTGGTATCTTAGGTCTCTGGGATTGCCCACATGTAACATTCCTCCCAGCATTATCTCTAGCACCTTTCCAGAAACACCTACCCCTTTCTCTCCCACTCCACATCTTTCTGTATGATCCTCAGGACTAGACTTTGCCTCCGATTCTAAATTAGCATTTTAAATTTAGTTAGTTAAAGCAAATATCATGAATTCTCCATTATTTTGACAGGATTGAAATTGCTCTGGCGATTCATTAATCAACTTATCAAATATGGAGTGGGATAGTGCCTATACTAATTGAAAGTCAAGAAATAAAGCTTAATTGTTTAATGTCAAAAGCTCAGGGACAGATTTCAGGTAATTGCCAGGCAGCCTATTCACATGAGTTTTAAAATATAAGGACTTGATCTGGGTTAAACTAAAGACACTTTCTAATTATTTGGAAAGGGCTTCTTGTGCACACACTTCAATATGTATTAAATAAGTAACTTAAATAAAATGATGTGCCCAGTTGGGAATGCAATTTTAATTGAAAGTTGATATAAAACTACAAAGTGAAAACAAATTACATGTATGCAAAAAAGAAGATAAATTGTGCTGTTAAAAAAGTGCATTTAAAACAAATAGGCTGTCGAAAGCAGTGCCTATTACCTATTTTGAAGACCTAATTTATTTTTAACATATATTGTAGAGCAACTATTTATTCTTATGTTTGTAACATATATAAACATGACAAGTTCTCTAAACTTTCTGAACAGATAAATTTGAACATTTAAATCTCAATGAGAGCCTAATTTCTATTAAAACATATAAAATTGGCCTACATATATCAAGGTGATTTACATACTTTAATTTTTTTCTTCAGTTATAATTCTAGGAAGTGAGAGTATGAGCAGATGAGCCTGGAGCACTTGGAAGTTTAAGGAGGTAGTTTAAAATACAAAATCTTAAATGATTTCAATATCAGCGCTACTGTGAATAACTTCCATCAAGTTCAGATATATTTCTGCAAATCAAGTTTTACATTTCAACCTGCCTAATAGGCCCAAAACAGGATATCTTGCCAGCACATCGACTTAAACAGGTCTCGAAAAATTTTAGCACAATTTATTCTCCAAATCAGGTCCTCTCCTCTCCTTTTTTCACTATTTGTTTCTACTGATTATACTACCCTCTCAAGTCTTTAAGACTGAAAATCTTGGCATTGTTTTCATAATTCAGTTTGTTGTTGAACGTTGAGTGAAAAGCAAGATGTAAGTGATTTTTTTCATGTATACTTAAATGTACATAGGAAATATCGAATATGGAGATACATAGATGAATTACATACATCAAATTCACAATAGCAATTTTGACTAGGAGGGTGGTGAATAAGAACATCTTAAGTTTTATTTTGCACTTATTTATTTTAAGGAGATGAAAAATAAAATCCTGTTTTAGAAGATTCATCTGTGTGATAGGACCATAGATGTTTAATATCTTTCTGCTTTTTAAAATTATTTTTTCCAAAGCAAATATGCATATATTTGTAAAGACAAAAGTACCAAAGAATAAAGAACAGAAAGGAGAACAGAAGAATGGGAAAAGATAATCAAATGTTGTACAGAATGAATACTGAAAATATATAGAAAAAGGCCCCGTGTAATGCGCACTACACAGCCGCCTAGCTGTTCCTCTGTAATGTTTGCGCTCTGCCTGTTCTCATCATTCCCACTTCCCCTATCCTGCTTTCCAACTTTATTATCTGTGATTTCGACTGTGAAACAAAACCTTCCGTTGGGTCACTCTGATTACAAATGCTCTTCAATACAAAGCAAGTTTTACATGATGTCAGATTATACTCCTTTCTATCTTCTATAGGATCTTTTTGCAAATGGAATGAAAAGTTTAATTTTTAACTTAACATTCAGTGTCAATGGTGATTTGGCACATGCCTTCCTAAAGTCTTTTTATCTCTCTTATCACTGTCCTTCTCAAAAATACTACACATATTACCTGGGTCCATCCTCCGTTTTCTTCTTTCTCTCCTCTTAATTATCTACTGCTCTCAATCATGAATGCCTTGTTCTATGTTTCTATATCATGCTAACCTATACACTTTGTATATTTTAAGGTTTAAGATTCTACTTAAATGCTATCTCATCTGCCCAGTCATTCCCAATTGCAAATAATAGATAAAATGCTTTTATTCTCTCCTTTTATTTAAAAGTTAAGCTCTAAATTTGGGGCTTACCAATTTCTGTTTCATAATATAATTGTTAACTTGTGTAACTTTTGTTTCTTCTGGCATGTAAGATCTTGACAGAGGGTTTGTATTTACATTCATTTGCATAACACCACAAATGCATAGGTCAGCATATTGTGCTTACTGAGTAAACAAAAATATTGTCAAATACATATTGGTTACCCATAGCTGTCAGGAAATACTTCTGGATTCACCAAAACACCATGCTTCTTATGATGCCCTTTCTCATGCCAACTCAAGCAACATATTAAGTACTTGTCAACCAAATTTGTTTACAGCCCTTTCTCATTGTAGAATTTTGTAACCTTTTCTACTAATCAGTGTCTATGAGTACCTCCTTTTCAACCATTGTAAATATACCAATGGTAGTGAAATTAAAGAAACAAAGCAAGAAACTGTTAACCTTTTTCTCTCAAGGGGCATGAGCTGTGGTATTGGACAACTTTTTGCCTAACTAAAACCCCACCTAGTCGTGTGTGGTTTTAGATAGTAGAAATACTGTTTTCATAGTAATTATGCTGATCCTTTAATTTTCTCCAATCTCCCTCATAATTTTTTAAAAAGGGAGTTGCTGAAAACTAGATATTTAGTTTATGAACAGAGAAGAGTTCATTTTTAGTTTACAAAAAACCTAATAGTTGCCTATTTTCTTTTCCACATTTATTTATAAGTTTACTTAAAAAGAGTAATCTCGTTGGGCCATGAGGCCTCCATGAGGCCTCAGGTTTGCTATCTGAGAAATAAAGCAACATTCAACTGAACTCATTTCTTTTCCAAAACAATGTTAGTAATACATCACTTAAGATAAACAACTTTGATTTTTTCAAGGCACTATTTTGTGTGTGGCCAAGTTTGATCATCACAGCACCATTACACATTAGGTAGAGCAGAAATGGCATTGACCAATCAGGAAGACTACACAAAGCGAGTTCACTGATTTACTTATATTTATGAGTTGTAGCAGGTGTAGGAGAAAATCTGGCTTACCTCACATCTTAACAACAAACCTAGCGTTGGCATAGTCTTTTGTTCGATTTAACCTTTGGTATGTCTCTTGTCACTAGAAAATAAACTCCTTAAGCATAGAGATCATTTTTATCTTCCTCAAATCACTATGCAAATAGGATAATTTATTAACTTATTATATTAAACAGAAAAATGCATCCCCCAGTGCTTTCAGTACACTTCTCCCGTATTATCACCATTTGACTAGAGAAGATAAATACTTTCCTGGCAGGCAGCACAGAAACACAGGATCCATTCTTCTGACATTATTTCAAAAAATCATGAAGATTTTACTAAAAGGTTTGTATAATTAAGAAATTCTTTATTTATCTCAAATAAAAATATAATACCTATTTATTAGAGAAAAATATAAAATTATTTATAAATCTATGTAAAATAAAAGTCATCTTTAATTCCATTACAGCAAGATATATTTTTGGTATTATACAAGGAAAGTCATCCTCTCTCTCTCTCTCTCTCGATATATATATATGTGTGTGTGTATATATATATATATATATATACACATACATATATACATATGTAGATATACATATTGTATATCTACATATGTATATATGTATATATGTATATTTATATATACACATATGCGTATGTATATATAAATACACATATTTATATATACATATATATATATACACCCATATATATACACATATATACACATATGTGTATTCCCACACAGACATATATATATGTATGTATACATGTATATATGTATATGAATATAGAGACGTAATACATATGTATTCATATACATATACATATATGCATTTATGTTTGTGTGTATATATGTATATTCACACACACATAGATATCTACAAAATGTGTTAATTATAATCTGCATATTACTTTGTGGTCTTCCTCTTTATTTGCTCACTTAACATTTTGCAATTATTTTCACATATTAATTACAACAACATATTAGCAAAGAAAATCTTTAAGGATTCCTTGTGAAATATGGTTTCATATTTATACTATTCTGACTGGTGCTCAAGCAAAGGGCTACTTAATTTCATCTGGTTGAAATAGATGAGTTTTCTGTTTTCCAGTAGGGTAGCTCATATTTTAGGCCAAAATTGGGTAAGAATTAGAAGTGTGAGATATGCAATGCAAAAGAAGTCTACCAATATTTTTAAATAAATAAATAAGGTAATCAAAGTATAAATGAGTTTTTAAATTATAGAAGTAAATGTAGATTTGAAAAAAAATATATATGTATAGATACTTCAATTAGAAATTCAGAAATAAGAAAATATTTGAAACAGCTCATGAGAAAACTAGTGAACTATGAGAATTGAAAATATTATCCAGAATATATCTCCAAAATCAAACCATCAGAAATGGGAAGGAGGGCCTTCAAAAGCTAAAAGACAGAGGGAGACGATCTAACAAATGAGGGAAAAGAAATAGGGTAGAGGTAATAACTCAATTTGTGTTGATGACAGACATAAGTACTCAAACTAAACAAATACAAAATATGAAAAAGGATCAATAAAAAATACACATCTAGACATAGAATTTCAAAACTACACACCAAAGACAAAGAGAAGATATTAATGGTGGGCAGAGGCAAAAGATAAATTGCCTAATGTTAACTGCATAGTTCTTAACACCGAAAACAGAAATGAGAGGCAATGGAATAAAAATATGTTTTTCAATGAGTAAGAAAATGGTGTAAAATAAGTTCTGACATACAAAAAAAATGGTGAATAAGGAAGCGGTAACCCCTTGGGTAAATCCAATAATTTATTGGCTATAAAAGCCCTAAGAATGGCAAACATGTTAAAATAAAAAGGGGGAAAAAGATAAAACTATGAAACTGATTTGCCAAATTTAATTGAAATGTCATGTGAGCCAAGATACAGGGCAGAATCAGAGACAGAGATGTCTGTAAGTCCTTCAATTATTTTTTTAAAGATTTAAACATTAATACACAGGTCTGAGCCACTGCACCTTGTCCAATACATTTTATTTTTTATTAAACCATGTATGGGATTAAAACAACAAAGGTAACCTTTAAGGAAAAAGAAAAACAAACAAACAAACAAACAGAATGTGTACCTTACAAATAACTGTGGAAGTAATGTTATATAAAAAATATTTTATTCAAAAGGGCTTTAAAAAAAAAGCCTAAAATGTGATTTAAAAAAAACAATCGCACGTCCGGTAATGTCTATTCTGGAATAGCTAGGATCAAACTAACCTTCCACAAAGGACAACAATATAAGTGAAATATTGGAAAGGCAGATGACAGAGATACATATATAGAGAGAGATTTATATATACACACATAAAATATGTGCAGTGTTATATTTGTAGTATATGTAGATAATGTAAATCTATATTTACATTTATAGAAATATTTAAACATATACACATATACTAGTGTGTTATACATCTGTATTATTGCATTTATGTATTATATGAAATGCATGTAACATAAACATCAAACATACAAATATACATACACACACACGTATGGTTCTTTAAAAATTATTAAGAAACAACTATAACAACCAGAATTAAGAGGCCAAGAAAAAAAATAAGGGTACATTGATGTGAGAATTGAATTCTGCTTGTGCTTTTCCTTTTGGAAATCACATACATCTGTCTAACTGAGCTAAGGGCACGAAAGTGAAGATGAAAGAATCAGCAGTATCACCAGTTTGAGATAACAAAAAATTAGACTTCAGAGTTTTATCAAGGACTCAGTATTTGACAAAACAAAGATTCTGAAGATATGTGTGCAAGTCACTTGAAGTCATATGTCAACTTCTAAACCAAATAATAACTTTTTAAAAAGTGGTAAAATTAGAAGTCAATCTTCAAATAGTTCATGGTCATAGGAGAAATCACAATGAAAATTACAAAGTGCTTAAAATTAAATGATAATGAAAGTGTTATGCATAAAAACTTATAGAAAGCAGCTAAAATGATACTTTACAAGAAAGCCCTAAGTGTTTATATTAGAAAAAGAAGAAATAATAAAATTTAGAGAAGAAATTGATGAAATTGAGCATAAAGATAAAATAGAATGCACAGACTGGAAAATTGTTCTTTGATAGATGAGTTGCAGTGGTTATGAGAATGCACTTCACAGACCTCCACATGAAGGAACATAATTGACCAACAGTAACTGTCATGTTTGCTGTAAATTCCACTCATGCTTGTACTAAGACCAAGATGCGCGTGAAGTTTCTCCCAGTCACATCAAAGGTAATAAATAATGTAAGCCTGATCCTGGGAGATACGTGACTGTTTGCATGTCTGACTTTAGCTCAAGGACTCCCCAAAGGCCTTGCCATATCTTCTTGACAACAGACAGCAGTAAAGAACACATTTGTCTGACCGGTTCTTCTTTTCTTCCTTTTTTAGGATGTGATTTGCCTGTGGTCTGACAGCTCTCTCAGTTCTTCACCGGCTTCCTTGCTAAATTTTCTGCACAAGCATTTCTCTTAGTTAAATCCTTGCTCATTTAATTTCATCTCGTTATCTGCTTCTGATAGGACCCAAGCTAATACATAAAATAAAGCAAAATTACTTTTCTAAGGTTAATAAGAAAAGAGAGAAAAGAAAGCATGAATAAATATTAATAGAAACAAACATATGACAATTGCAGATACAGTGGGTTTTTTAAAAGATGAGAGAATTGTGAACAAATTAGTGTAAATAAAATTGAAAATCTAGGAAAAAAATGAACTTACTAAAAAAATACAACCTACCAATATTGACCAAAGGGGATACGGGAAAGGCCGATGAAGTGTAAGCAGTAAAGAAGTCAAAGAATTTTTTTAAATATTTGCCAAAGTGAAAGACAAAACTCAAATAATGTTCCTGAGAGTTCTGTCGAATATTTAAGAACAAGATATTCTAAATTTTATAATAAATATTTTCAAAATTGGACCTTCTGCAGAACTACAATACTCCTAGAAGATAGCATAAGAGAAAATCTAGATGACCTTTAGTATGGCAATGACTTTTTAAATCCATCACTAAGGCACAGTTCATGAAAGAAATAATTGATAAGCTAGACTTCATTAAAATTCAAGAGATTGTCACAAAACCACAAAACAAGCCACAGATCGGGATGAATTATTTGCAAAAACCAAATCTGCTAAAGTATCCAAAGTATGTAAAAGACACTTACATTTCAACAATAAGAAGACAAACAGCCTAATTTTAAAATGGCCAAAAGACCTGAACAAACACTAGTAAAGAAGGTATAATTTGCTCAATATCAGATGTCATTAGGGAATTGAATATCAGAAACAACTGATATCTACTTCATACCTATTAGAATGTCCAAAATCCAGAATATTGACATCGCTGCTGGTGAGTGTCACCAAAAAGAATTTTTATTCATTGCTGGTGGATATGTAAATTAACCACTTTAAAAAACAGTTTGGCTGTTTGTAAAAAAACGGAACATACTCTTCCCGTACAATCCAACAATCGTGCTCCCTTGTATTTACACATTGTATTTACACAGATGTAAGTTGTATTTACAATTTACATCCACATAGGAGACTAAAAACAGATGTTTGCAGCAGCTTTATTCATAATTGCCAAAACTTGGAAGCAACCAAGATATCCTCAGTAGGTGATAAGATATAAACTATGGTACATCCAGGCAGTGGAATACCATTCAGTGCTAAAGAGAAATGAGCTATCAAACCATGAAAAGACATGGAGTAATCTTAAGTGCATATAATTAAAGGAAAGAAGCCCATCTAAAAAAGCTTCTATAAAAGCATATTGTATGATTCTAACTATACAGCATTCTGGAAAAAGCAAAACTATGGAGACAGTGAAAAGATCAGTGGTTGTCAGGAGTTTGGGGGTTAGCAGGGATGAATAGAAGGAGTACTGAAAATTTTTAGGGTGGTGAGATTATTCTATTAATACTGTATTGATGGGTACATGTCATTATATGTTTGTCAACATCCATAGAATGTACAACACCAGGAGTGAATCCTAACGTAGACTATGGACTTTGGGTGATAACGGTGTGTATTATTATAGGTTCATTGACTATAACAAATGTACCACTGTGGTGTGAAATGTTGATAGCAGAGGGCCAGGCAGAGAGGGCTAGGGAGCATAGGGGAACTCTCAGTGCTAGCTATGCAATTTTGCTGTGAACTTAAAACTGCTCTGGAAAATAGATTCTATTTTTAAAAGAATATTGTAAGATGTGAACAGTATTTTGTGTATTATTTTAAAAAAAGAAAAAAGAGCAATGTTGGCAATTAACCCTGAAATAATGCCTTAATAGCCCCTAGATATGTTTATTATTTATTTATACACTTTTTTAAAATCAGAGGAGCTTGGCATAGATCACTCTAGTACTCTTGCATCAAAAATATGTAATGAAAATTGATTGAAAGGACTTTCTGTTCACTGTTTGAGATTTGCCTTCACTGCAGACATTCAGCTGGCTGGAGGTCAGTTCCATCCAGGGTTACTGGATATGGTGGCATTGGAGTGAAAGCATGACCAACATGATACTAACAGAACTCCCACTGGGGTGGCCAGAACTTTGCAGGCCTCGACAACCACATTTGTCCATCCTGCTTCCTTTCTTTCTGGTCACAATTGTTAATCTCTGTTGAGCATCTTGCTCCCCAAACTTTCAACATCTGCTTACAGATAATTGAACCTACAAGACATCAACTATGTAAAATACATCTTTTATGCATTTTTTATACATATGTATCTTTTCACAGAATATATACGTATTTATCTTTTCACAATTTTTTTTTGAGATGGAATCTCACTCTGTTGCCCAGGCTGAAGTGCAGTGGTGCAATCTTGACTGACTGCAACCTCTACCTCCTGAGTTCAAGTGATTCTCTGACCTCAGCCTCCCAAGTAGTTGGGATTACAGGTATGTGACACCACACCCCACTATTTTTTGTATTGTTAGTAGAGACAGGGTTTTGCCATGTTGGCCAGGCTGGTCTTGAACTCCTGACCTCAAGTGATTCACCCACCTCAGGATTACAAGCATGAGCCATTGCATCCTCCACCCTCTTTTCACAATTTTTAAGTATTTTTAAAATTATTTCTGATTTCTAACAGTGATAAAGTACCATTATCTACTGTTCTTATGTTTGCCTTAATAGCCCTGTCATAAACCAATTTCTACGAACTTGTTCAAACCTTAGTCTAAATTTTGTATCATGATTTCTGACATTTGTATTCAAATAAAATGAATATATTACGTAGTCTTTATTATTTATGTATGTGTATTAATATGAGCTTTGATCAATAAAAGTAACACTTCATTTTTCTTGGTGTAAAGTAGCCAAATGTTTGCTTTATATCATGTGGAAAATAAAGCAGTTCTTTGAAAATTCCTATTAAATTTGTTATGCAAGAGTTTCTAAAAAATATGCTCCTTTTGATAATGTCATAAGACTTTTAATTTCTTGAGAAAAATGTTTAGTTTTTAAAATGTATACTGAGTCAGGAAATACAAAAATTGATAAAAGCCAAACAATCAAATGACCACTTTGTAGAAAATGCCTTATTACAGGGTTTCACATCCTCCTTTATGTTAGTATATATTCCCTATAACAATGCAGAATTGAGTATATGCTAGTGTAGACTCATATCAGGTCAGAATTGACACTGAAAATGATATTGACACTATTTACAAATTATTTTTTGAAATAAGAAAGTACTCTTTTTTTAATCTAGCTTATTCCAAAGAAAAGAAAATAAATTAAGAATTACAATCTATAAATGGGTAGTTCCTACCTTTGATTTGATTTTTTTGTTATTGCAGGGTATAACAAAGAAATCAAATATTAATAAAATAGTTATGATTTTTTTAAAACATGTACTTCATACTAAATTTTTCTGCTTTTATTTTTAATTATAGATAATATTCAATAATAACTAAATAATAAACATTATTAATGATACAAGACAAAAAGTTGGTTAATATTCACTATATCATACAGGTCACAAATGTGAAAATAATCTCTATCTTTCAAGATTTAGGAATTATATATTTTAGAATAGCAATAATTTAACCTTTGGTCCATACTTAAAACAGATATTTTTGTTGTCAAATATCACAAAACCTTTTGGATGCTTGTATTTTTGGTGTAATTTAATCTTTGTACTAATTAATTTATGTATATATTTTGCAAATAAATTTAAATGTCAAAGCTTAATCTTGTGGTTGATATAAGGAAAACAAATATATTGATTAACTCAATGTATATATTATGGTAAGCCAGAAACTTTAAGGAAACACTTTTTTAATCTGAGTTTTTATCAGATGAAAATTATCTAGAGAAAGACACAACAAAGAAGAAAAAAAATCTGTGAAAAGTTAGAATAATATATACTTTAGTAGAAGCATTCATTCTATAAAAAGTTGAGATACAGATTATTTATGCTGATTATAATTGTCCATTATACTTGCTCATGATCTAGTCTAACTTTTTTGTTTTCTTTACCATGAATGTAGTCAAATAAAATGAGAGACTAAAAATTTATAAAAATAATTTTATGAATTATTTATGGCAAATAAATTATCTACGTCAAAGATATAGAAAATAATATTTTAACACACCATATACTTAACATGCAAAACATGAATACCATTACAATCTATGGGTAGTTCTCACCAATAGTGTATGTTTCCTGGCAGGTAAGTATGTATGTACTTTCCTAAAGTTTCTAATGCTTTATATAAAGATATAGATAGAATCTGCTAAAACAATTTTTGATTAAGTGGCAAAGAAATTTCCCCATCTTCTTACAGGAAATAGCAATAATATCTGTAATGTTCATACATAATGACTTTAGAAAAATAATTTATTTCGTCTATATGAAAAGTCTCCATAGGAGGTTATGTAAGATTAAAGTTCAGTTGACTACGTGCTCATCATACTTCATTATATCACTAAGTACCAGTTCAATTGATCCAGAAAAATTAAATTTAAAATTTTACCATAAATTGACTTAAAAATATAGTAAAACAAACACAAATTACATATTTAGAGATTTCTTAAGTAACGTGTAGTAGTATCGGTGTGAACAAGAATATTCTTAAAAAAAAACAGCTGTGTAAAACATATACATGGGCTGTATTTACTCTGGGGCTCTCGTGATATACTGTAATCTAAGCCCTTTTTAATAATTCCATCATTCATATTTTCCTAAATGGTGTGCTGCTGAAAGTTGAGGTACTCATTTTCATTTAATATAAATTACTCTCAACACATCATATAATACACTTATAAAAATAAGACCTATTCAAGTTTAAAGGCATAATAAATGTTTATTACAACATATTATTCAGTCTTCCAATCTATTCAGCAAGAATAGATTGAGAAAAGTGTGGAAAAGCCCATTAGAGAACTGATCCTTCAAGAAGGCTTCTACTAAGTGTTCATTTAGCTTAAAGCCCACATACTTGTTATAAACGTTCCAGCTATATTTGACCAACTAACGTTGTCTTTCACAAAGTGTTAGATTAGTTAAAGTATTTGTTTAAAGCCGTTATCACTTTGGGAAACTAATTCCCTTCATCTATTCAGGTTTAATGTTTTATTTATAAAATAGAATCAATATTATCTACCGTTTTAAAATAATACTTGTCAAATCATATACTAATAATCTATAGAATTATATTGCAAACTTTGCAAATATACTTTTAAAAGGAAACAACATTTTAAAATGTAGAAATGTAAAGTTCTTGGTAAGTTGATCCATGAAGTCACTCATATCCTCCCATTTGAGGTCTTTTTAAAGTTCTGGCATTTATTTCTGAAGTTTTTTTGCAGATAAATGAAAAACAGTAATGGTCCACATGAAATTCCTTGTAAACAACTGAGCCATCTGGTAAATCTTGTACCTATGGATTCAACTTCCCTTCAAATCATATTTTCTAAAGAATCACTGAACTCTCAAAATCACCAATAGATTTTTTAGAATATAGTTGACCATAAGAAAAAAATCAAATTAATGGGCATATATGAAGTCAGTGAAACAGAGGTCGCAACACCTTCCCCTTGTTTTCATTTGGCAAATATTCCATGGAAGGGAAGATCCAGTATCTTCCTACACATTGACCCACACAGCCCTGGTACCTTGAAGGCAACCATACAACATTCAGAATTGTGGGAACATGTTGCCAAAAGTACAGAAAGCTTTGGCAGTGAAGAGCAACATTTTGCATATTTGTACTATGCCCATTGCAGTGACAGCTGCTGAGACAGATTTCAAAGTCTTTTACACCACCAGTTACCCACGTATTTCTATCCTTGGCACCCCTTTCAAGAATAGAAAATACCAGCTGTTCCTTCTGGCTTCCAAGGCAGTGCACAGAATTGCTCTCTCTTCCAAATAAATAAATAAGAAATAAATAACAATGACTGAAAGCAAAATCTAAGCTGAGAGGGGAACAAGGAACCAAAAAGTTTCTATTAGCACTTCTAACTAACACATCAATACTTTGGCTCACACTTTACCCGAAACATCTTGCTGCTCATAATCTTTCCTGAAAATACAAACAAAACTTTAAAATATATGTGTATCTCCTAATGGCCTAGATGCCTTGTTTGATGGCTTGGAGAGATTTCAGTAAGTTCCTTAAGGGTACCAACATAGATCAGCGTCCCATGTATCTCAGCAGTCAATACAGTCATTGCAAACCTCGTTGGTTTCACATAATAGTTTTTAAAATCCTATGACTATTATATATTAATTAAAATTCAGTTAAAGTAGAAAAAACTGCTTTTTCAAATCCTTTGGACACGTGGAAAAGGCCCAGATAAAGTATCCTATCAGTATTGTTTTTCTTATCCAATGTAAACATAGCACTGATCAAATCAGAGAATGGCATCATGTTGAGTTAAATCTTAAAATACCTGTCTGTTAGTACTAATAGTCCTATAGATATTTAAAACCTTCCTGGTTCCCTTTACACAAATACTATTTTTCATACTTATAAATTTTTATTTAAAATAAACTCAGCTGGGCACGGTGGCTCAAGCCTGTAATCCCAGCACTTTGGGAGGCCGAGGTGGGTGGATCACGAGGTTAAGAGATCGAGACCATCCTGGTCAACATGGTGAAACCCCGTCTCTACTAAAAATACAAAAAAATTAGCAGGACATGGTGGCGAGTGCCTGTAATCCCAGCTACTCAGGAGGCTGAGGCAGGAGAGTTGCCTGAACCCAGGAGGTGGAGGTTGTGGCGAGCCGAGATCACACCATTGCACTCCAGCCTGGGTAACGAGAGGGAAATTCTGTCTCAAAAAATAAATAAATAAATAAATAAAAATAAAAATAAAATAAAATAAAATAAACTCAAAAATATGTTAGCATAACATTGAAAAAAAACTATTATACTCAACTCCTACAGTTTGTCAATCAAAGAAGAAAAAAAAAAGCTTAACAACTTTCCAATTAGACTTTAAGTTCTATAGTGTAAATATGAGTTTTGTAATTCTTTTTTTTTTTTTTGAGAGACGGGGTCTTGCTCTGTCACCCAGTATGGAGTGCAGTGGCGAGATCTCGGCTCCCTGCAACCTTCACCTCCCGGTTCAAACACTTCTCCTGCCTCAGCCTCCTGAGTAGCTGGGAATACAGGCAGGCACCACCACACTCAGGCAATTTTTGTATTTTTAGTAGAGACAGGGTCTCACCATATTGGCCAGACTGGTCTCCAACTCCTGACCTAGGTGATCTGCTTGGCTAGGCCTCCCAAAGTGCTGGGATTACAGGATTAAGCCCCGGTGCCCAGCCCGAGTTTTGTAATTCTTTGGGTAAAATTTTATAAAGCATATTGCAGTATTTGTTTGAATTAAGCTGACAAGCATTTTGAAGCTTTCCTACCAACGATTAGGTAAGATTTTCATAGAATATCTATCTTTAAATGCTAAATGTCAATCTAAAATTGAAGAAAATTGAGGATATAATTAATACTTGAGATGAATATTAAATTGTATACTATGAAATATACATAAAATCAGTCATGAAAAATGTTTGCTTTCCATTCCAGCCACTTTCTACTAAGTTATTTGTTGTTACTTTTTTATTGTTTTGTTTTGTTAGAAATTAACCAATTCTCTCATTTCAAGTGAACCAAATTGTATTCATCCCAAAGCCAGCTTATTCTTTCTTCCCTTTAAAACATTTATTCATCTCACAGCTATGCCAATCTTTTTTCCTTCAGAATTGAAATTTTGCCTATTTTTCCATCTGGTTTTACAAAAGCTATCACATTATGTTTGCAAATCAATAAAGCACTCTCCACCTAAGCCCTTTCGTTCCCATCAATGATTTTTTACAGACATCTGAATGTTTCTTCGCTCCTTTCATCCTTCCTCTCTGTATGCTAGTACTTCTAAAGCTTGCATTCTTTAAATTTGCAAGCATGGAAACTTCAAAATTGAAGCAACTGGTTGACCACGTTACATGTTGTAATATTACAAATGTGGAAGGAATATTCCCATGTTGGGTACTATAACAAAGATTAACTCTCAGATAGTGCTCTTATTAAATAGTATACAAACCTGGCCAGTAGGAACAGTCATGGATTAGGACACTTGAACACCTTCCATTCAAGGAAGTATATGTTGTTTTCTTTAAACATCATTTGTTTATATTATCTATTTCACAAAATAAATTGTTTATATTATCTACTTCTCCCTAGAGAAAGCATTTTGAGAATGAAATTGTCAGCATAGGATTGACTTAAATTTATTAAATCTGTGTAGTTTTGAATTTTGATTTCTTTTTTCTGGCATGATAAATTAGGACCAGAAGTCCTATTTCGTTCATAATCCAAAATTTACACTTTGAAAATCGAAGTAAGGTTTTGTTTTGCTTTGTTTTGTTTTGGCTGCACACTGATCCTGCCTTTTGCTCCAGACTTCTTTGTTGGAGTGAACAGTCAAGTGTCTTGGAGGAACGTGATATTCCTCTTCAAGAATTCATTTTGGGGGTATGACATCAGGAAAACTCATTTTCAGTTTCTTCGTGGAGAATGTCCAAATAACTTTACTAAGCTTATGGTTCTTTGACTTCAGGTCATAATTGGGGGGTTTTCTTGATGTCTTTTCCTTTCCAATACTTTTGCATCTGTAGTTTTCCTACAAATTACATTTATTGAGACCTAGTACTTAATAGTCACATTATGCAAATTATATGTACAAATACATAACACATGGCATTTTACATTTAAGGATATTGATAGTCAGAAAAAGTCAGAAAAGCTAAGAAATTTGCCCTGCAGTGTACAGCTAGCAATATAAAATCAACACTTTACATTCACATTTACCTGATCCACAGAGATATTTTTTTCTCTACCTTGCTGCTTTGCTATCTAGATTATTACCATATTTTTAATTTAAAATTCGTTATGGATAGGAGGTAAGTGGTTCTAGGAATTAGTGGTTAAAGGAGACTCCAACCATATTGGTAATAATAAGGTGATATAAGACATGCATTCATGCATTATTGTTTATTAAAAGTAAATTATGTATTTTGAAATGTTACTTGGTCCCAGAGTTTGTAAAAAGTTAGCATTTTAGTAGCTGAATTAGAAAAAAATGTTTTATTTTAAAACCCTGGAAGTAGAAATAAGTATCTTGTGGTAAATCATGGGCTAGTTTAGCTATAATTATCTCTTTGATTATGGCAAAGCTGAAGTATAGCTTTAGTTCTTTATAAATTGAGATTTTGCCTTAAAAAGGAATTTTATAGAAAAGTATTTTTCTTTTGTAGAGAAATAGAGGTGATGAGAATAATAGCCTTTTTTTTTTTTAATCTCTAGAAAAGCTATAACTTGAGACCTATGTCTTCTCTTATATTGGTAACTCAAGACACTCAACCAAGAAATTTATGTGTTTGTCTCAGAAGTTTCTTTCTCTTATGTATAGTTCTCTGGATATTATTTCCTGAGCTCTTATACCAATGTAGGGCCACTGATATATATGTGTGTGTGTGTATATATATATATTGAACTTTTGGTGGTGTTTGACCTGCCATAGAATCATCAATCAATCACAAGATTTTTCAGACAAGAAATACTACACTGTAGTGGTAAAATTAAATTAATGATAAATACTTAAGTAAAGTGAAAAATATTTGCAGCATTATGAAATCAGTTAGCACCCCCACCCACAGTCCTCAATGTCTCATTATCAAGGGGATTCAATAGAAAAGATATCTCTTAAAAGAATTGCAATGCACATTTTAGGAGCAGAAGTGGTAGAGAAAATCTGTCACTGAACAATTAAGTTTGTGTCAGTAGCCTTATGCGAAAGTTGTTAGCTCATCATCAGTCTATGAAATCCTTTTAGGATGAAGCAAAATACCAGACGTGATTAATTTTATCATGGCACATCAGCAGGTAGTAGACAAATCAGGCACAGTCTGCAAATAGAAGAGAGACAAATTATGGGCTCTGAGTCTAATAGCCTTCTTTACTCATCGCTAGCACTCATGAATCTGGTGTCTTCCCAGGGACTAGAACACATGTCACAATCAGTACAGAAATGTTAGTTACAATTGGTTTATCCAAGAAAATATTAAAAGGTAGTCCAGAGCCAGAGTAAAGCACCCAAAGACAAAATAAACTGTATTTCCAAGTTAGAATTATAAATAGGAACATGAGAATATTTATTACTCTTGATATTATTCAACAAAAGCTTCTGAAGCACTCAATCTTCTGTGCAAAAAAAAAACATAGAAAATTCCTTTCCTTAGGTATATTCTTTCTCAAAACTTGAGTTTTTATCATAAATAATAAATCATACAATGAATTGAATATGAACATATGAAAACAGATTTGCTTATCTGCTATCTAAATAAAAACACATTTGAAATTTAATGCATAGAAGATAAAACTGAAATTTGAAATTTTTGGAATCCATTTTCATTTTTCATCCATCTATGTTAAAAGTATCTTATAAATAATTTATTTTTAGCTTTTATTTTTAAAATGTGACTTATCTTTGAAAATTCATGAGCTTTTGTTTGAAATATCATCATCACCACACAGATTACTGAATTTCAGTTCATAAGCCATGATCATTCCATTTGTTCAAGGATGTAGAAAGAAGATAGCTTGATTTTGTAAAGCTAGACTGCTGAGCAGCAAAATATGCTTTATCTCATGATTGTATCTAATGAACTCAGAACTTAGGGAATAAGCCAATCAGACTATTTCTAAAAGGATAGCCTCAAAAATATTCACCACCAGTCACCCTTAGAACACCATGGAAGTCATTTCCAGCTTTTCTATCCTTGGGAATAAGGCAACCAGAGAATAAAATGAAATCAGAGAGGCCAGGCATGCTGGCTCACGCCTGTGATCCCAACACTTTAGAATACCGAGGTGGGGTGGATCATGAGATCAGGAGTTTAAGACTAGCCTTGCCAATATGGTGAAACCCCGTCTCTACTAAAAATACAAAAATTACCTGGGCATGGTGGCAGCTGCTTGCAATCCCAGCTACTCGACAGGCTGAGGCAGGAGAATTGCTTGAACATGGGAGAAGGAAGTTGCAGTGAGCCTAGATCGTGCCACTGCACCCCAGCCTGGATGACAGACTTAGATTCCATCTCAAAAAAATAAAAATAAAAATAAAAATAAAAATAAAGAAAAGAAAAGAAAAGAAAAAGAAATCAGAGAGTTTCAAGACCTTTGGCTCACAATTTCACAATATACCATAGGAAATCAAAGTGATTGTCATCTGTGTTTTGGGACACCTATATATTTAATAGGAACACTTACTCTCTTTACACTCCAACACATTCACAATTTAGTCATCATCTAGTGTCATTGACCACTACCGTGTTTACCTAACAATTTATTAACTAGAGAAAAAAAAGATATACTTAAAATGATTCGACCAACATTTTAGATTATTCAATTAAGTTAATTAGAATGAGTGGCATTGATTACATATTACAAACTTCAAGTAACTAACATCCAAAGAATAGACCAAGTAGAATCTAGAGTGAATTTTGTATTAACAGCAGTAAAAGCATGCCAAAAAGTGATAAAGGTAATTGGCGTCAGAATAAATGGTTACATCTTCCAGTATCAAGGATTTTTGTAGATAAACATTATTTAAAAAGAGAATAATTTTTAAATACACAAACTCACTTGAATATAGAATGAAGATGGAAAAATTGTAGGGAATTTAGAGAGAAAACCTTAATATAGGCTGAGCGAGCTGCTTCTGGCTATGTGCCCAAACCACATAGGAAAAGTTTTCACTATCGCCGTTATTAGGAATAGTTGGCAGGAAAATGTCTACAAGCACAAATTACTGTTTGTGCTATTATACTATGTTTATTATTTTTTGTTTATTTTCATTTTTTCTCTGTTGGCTTTTTTCAAAAAGTAATAAACTGATAATACCAAGAGAATTTTTGTTTTAGTTTTTACTTTGAGATGTATGGGGTTATGTGCATTTCTAAGCTCTTGAAGTGAGAAGTTAGGAGGCATGGATTTCTCAAGAAGATAACAATATAACCATATGAATTTAAGTGAATGAGTACTCAGTTTTCAGCAGCAGCAAGAGTAATTCATGGGTTCACGATACAGAGGCAGAAAATAATGTAACCCCACCACCTGTAAACTCAGCTTCTCATTTAAACAGATTTTCTGTACTGAGTTGGCCTTTACTACTGCTACATACATTTATTCACACAATTTTAGAAAAAGAGAAGGTGTGTTTGTGTTCTTAACTTTAGTAATAATTTCCCTTCTTTTAGTTGCTTATTTTTGAGATAACAAAGGATTCTCACTCATCATGTGAGGTATTTAGAAAAAGCTAAAAAGTCAGTGGTGTCATGATGAAGAAGCACACACTTGGTTGAAATAATAGCTACCGGCACTCTCTAGCTGTGTGAGCTTGGGCAAGTTATTTAATCTTTCTGAGATTAATCTATATGCTTGTAATAAACAATATAATCTATATATGTATAATAACTTTATATTTAATCTCATCTATATGTTTGTAATAACCAACTTATAGGTTACTAAGTATGAAATTAGATAGCATATGAAAAAATGCTTAGCCCAAGTTATGAAACAGGAGTTTAGGGGGTTCAGGAGTGGCCATTTTCATTAACGATACCTATATTTTTAAGTACATGGATTATTGTCATATCCATTACATCATATTAATAACTGTGATAGTTAATTTTTAAAGTCAACTTGACTGGGTTAAGTGATAGCCAGCTAGCTGGTTAACCATTATTTCTGGGTGTGTCTATGAGGGTGTTTCCAGAAGAGATTAGCACCTACCCTCACCAATGTGGGCAAGTACCACATAATTGGTTGAGGGAAGGAACAGAACAGGCAGAGGAAAGAAGAATCTCTCACTTTTCTGGAGCTGAGGTCTCCATATTCTCCTGTCCTCATACATCAGAACTCCAGGTTCTTAAACTCTGGACTCCGGAACATGCATCAGCAGCCCCTCAGGTTGTTAGGCCTTCAGCCTCTGACCGAGATTTATACCATCATCTCCACTGATAAGTCATTGAACTCTTACTCAATTATACCACCAGCTTCCCTGATTCCCCAGCTTGCAGATGGCATATTGGCATGTTGTAGGACTTTTCAGACAGCATAATCATGAGTCAGTTCCTAGAATAAACTCCCTCTTTTGCATATTATATAGGACATATATATATCCTATATATTATATATATATGTGTGTATCCTATATAATATATGTATATATCTTCTATTGATCTGTTTCCCTGGATTACACCCTAACACAATAACTTGGTCTACAATTGAATTTTAGAACATGAATCTAACTCATTTTTCCTCAATATGGATTATTTAATCAAAAGCAAATGAATATTATAGTATTTAAGGAGGCAGGGTAATATATTAAAAGCAGCAATGTAGTAGGGCTTAAGAACAGTAGTTCTCATCCAAACTGAAGCCACCAATGCAATCTTTTAGTTAGGCTTTTAAATTTAATTAATAGGCTTTTTTTTAGTTTAAAATTTACAGAAAAATGAGCAGAAAATACAGAGTTTCCATATAACATTCTCTTCCCTTAGTTTTCTCCATTATTAACATCTTGAATTAGAATGACAGAATTTTTTATAATTGATGAGTCAATACTGACACATCATTAACGAAAGTTCATAGTTTACATTAGAGTTCACTCTTTGTGTTACATATTCTAAGGGTTTTGGCACATTTGTAAAGAAACAGATGCACCACTGCAGTATAATACAGTGTACATTCATTCATTTCTCAAAAATTGCCTGTGCTTCACCTATTCATCCCTTTCTTCTTCTCCACAAACTCCTGGCAACTGCTATTGCTTTACTGTCTCCATAGTTTTGCTATTTCCGTTGTTGAGTAATATTTTACTCTATGGATGTACCGTAACTTGTTTATTCATTCACTTACTAACCAACTTTTGGTTGCCTCCAAGTTTTGGCAATAAAGGTAATGTAAACATTTGTATGCAGGTTTTTATATAGACAAAGGTTTTCAACTCATCTGGGTAAATATCAAGGATTGTAATTTCTAGATGATATGGTAAGAGCATGCACAGTTTTGTAAGAAATTGAAAAACTTAACTTGCAAAATGACTGGACCATTTTACATTCCCACAAGCAATGAATGAAAGTTCTTGTTGGTACCCATCCCAGCCAGTGTTTAGTGTGTTCAGTGTTTTGAATTTTGGTCATACTAACATGTGTATTGTAGTATCTCATTGCTGTTATAATTTACAACTTTATAATGACATATGATGTTGAACATCTTGTTATATGCTTATTTATCATCTGCGTTCCCTCTTTCCCATGCAATCTTGAGGAAGCCAATGACATTCTCTGAATCACGAAATAGGCAAGTAAAGTAGTTTCTATATCACAGAAGTGTGATGTTGAGATACTCATTAAGGTAATAATGGATGGCTAAAGCTATAGTACAAGATAAAAGGGAAATTATAAATGTTTACCTGATTGAGATTACTAAACTGAGAAGGGAGAAAATTGATTGTGATTCACGATTGCAATTTATTTGTTTGACCAATTCTTTCAAAACATGGGACCTCATATTCTTTTTTGTTGTTGTTTGTTTTTTTGTTTGTTTTTCAGACACAGTCTTACTCTGTCACACAGGCTGGAGTGCAGTGGTGAAATCTCAGCTCACTGCAACCTCCACCTCACAGGTTAAAGCAATTCTTCTGACTCAGCCTCCTGAAGAGCTAGGATTACAGGTGCCCACCATCATGCCTGCCCAGTCAATTTTTTTATTTTTAGTAGAGATGGGTTTTCATTATGTTGGTCAGGCTCATCTCAGATTCCTGACCTCAAATGATCCACCTGCCTTGGCCTCCCAAATTGCTTGAATTACAGGCATGAGCCACTGTGCCTGGCCCTAATATTCTTTATATTATAATTTGCTGTCTCTATGATGTTTTTATCCAAACTTCTCTTGCTCATTAGCATAACTGAATGATCAACTCTGATTTATCCCCTCTATTTTTTTCATAAATAGCCATATTAGAATTGTATATTCTATTGTTTCTTCTCATAGTCTCAAAATTCACAGCCACCAGGTATTTATATCATGATGATACAGTTTACCTTTCTGCATTACAACACAGAAGATAAACATTTTCACTTACTATAGTAAAAATAGCCTGCATTGAGACAGCTGATGATGCTCCTACATTCTAGGGAAAACATCTCACTGATATACTCTGTCATCTGGATTATTGCAAATGACACTCAGGCAATTGGTCTGGTAAGTTTTCAGACACATTCCTGACAAAGCCAATCATGTGAATATGTCAAATCAATTCTGCCTCTGTTTAACTTAGATTCCAACTCTAAAATACATTCCCACCACTAGGATTTCATAGCATGCACAAACACAGTGTACGAAGATTCTGAACAAAGATTCATGAAACCATTAAGAAATCCACCTCACAGCCGGGCGCGGTGGCTCAAGCCTGTAATCCCAGCACTTTGGGAGACCGAGGCGGGTGGATCACGAGGTCGAGAGGTCGAGACCATCCTGGTCAACATGGTGAAACCCCGTCTCTACTAAAAATACAAAAAATTAGCTGGGCATGGTGGCACGTGCCTGTAATCCCAGCTACTCAGGAGGCTGAGGCAAGAGAATTACCTGAACCCGGGAGGCGGAGGTTGCGGTGAGCAGAGATGGCGCCATTGCACTCCAGCCTGGGTAACAAGAGCGAAACTCTGTTTCAAAAAAAAAAAAAAAAGAAAGAAAGAAAGAAAGAAAAGAAAAGAAAAAGAAATCCACCTCACAATAATGTCCCTGTACCCACAGATAAACTTTTTTCAACTTACCTTTTACCACCTTCTGCCAATTATTAAAGAAATTGCTCTTTAGTACATGTATTACCCAGTTCACTTTTTCTGTTTGTTTCATTTCCATTTTTGTTTCAGAATGCTGAGGTTTGGTCCATTTAAGGAATGCTTTCTAGATTCTATATCCTGTTTTACCATCATTGAGGTTATATCAGCTCCCAGTGTATTCTTACACAAGACAATGTAGAGATAGGAGTTGGCTGACATGATAAAAGTGTGTTCATTGTGGTAAACAGTACCTTTAGAAGTCTGGAAAAGGAACATACAACAATTGATTTATGCTTGCATCTGTAAAATATGTCAATTAAAGATAGATTATACAGCTGCATAAGTGTCGAAAAAAACTTGACAGAATTAAGTTTGAAGTACAGGAAACCAAAGAACTGTACAATAAAACAATAAGCCTACAAAACTGTTAAAATAAAGGACCTTGTTTTTTTAAGTGTGATGCTGACATTTTAATTCACAAGACACAAATCAAGGAAATCATTAGACTCACTTAAACAAAGTGGACATAAGGAAGGTTTCCCTTACAGTTATGTGTCTATATGCAATAACCTAATTTTAGCTGCATGTCCTTAGAAAATATGCTTTTTTATATTTAGTGTGTATTTATTTCCTTAAAATATAATAACTGTTCTTTTTCTCTGAAAGCCCTCCTGAATTTCTTTCTACTTAATTCATAATTTCTTAATTCTTCCATAGTAGCACATTGTGACATCTATCAGAATACCTCTCAGAGTATACCCATGAGTGTGGGTCTTTCTCCTTTATTTGGCTATAAACTTCTCAAGAGGCAGTTCATCTCCTATCTGAATTGACTTCCAATCTCTCCTCTACCACCTAGTGCAAACTCTGGCACAAAACATTCTTCCAATAATTTCTTTTCATTACTTCCATAAGGGGAGACAATTGTGAACCTTTACCTTCCAGAGAGAAGGCCTATAAAAATGTGTTATTATAATTACCTGTCATGTATAAACACAAAGAGTGACAAATGAGTAGTTAGAGTCTGAAGTTTGTGGCACTATATCTTTTACTGCTTGTCCTTGGCCTCCAAAGAAATCTCCCATGTGTTATGTAATATACAGTGGAAACATTTTTAAAAAATCAAAAAAACATGGTATAATTTCCAACCACAACCTTCAACTTGAGGCAACGTGCCCAGGATCTGGTTTGAATTAACAGAGTCAACTCAATACAGTACAATAAAGAACACATTCTCAGGGTCTGAGCAGAAAGACTTCTTAGTAATTTTAATTCCTTACCAAGGGGAAAAAGGAAAAAAATAATTCAAATAATCTTATGAGTTGAGATGAATGAAGTATTCACTATCCTAATTCTCTAAACAAGATATCAGTGAGTGACATATCCTGTTTTGGAAAAGCTAAGTTTTTCTAGCGACAGCATAAGGGAATTAAGAGTTTAAATAACATGTCTTGTTTGGAAAATAATGTTGTTAATTTAATACTTTTTAAAACTAATATTCACTAATATGTGAGTAGGGGCTTCTTTTAAGACAGTCCAAGTGGATTGTGGTAAGTAAGTTATGGGAAACCCAGTAAAAATTACTATAGAAGGTTTCCAACCTTTTTCCTTGCAACTTCCAAAATTTAGATAATCTAATCAATCAGTAAGTTACAGACATACCCCAAGTTTTACTGGAAATAAATATTTTGCAAACATGTTCTATATTTTTCTTTATTCTCAAAGCTTATATTATCTGCAGTGCTATATACTAAATACAGATGATAACATAAAGCAATGCTTTTAAACACTGAACTATTTTTTATTTAGCATTATAGTCTGTGTATTCTCTAGAAGACAATCAGACATATTAACCATGAAATATTTCCTTATCTTTTTCTATATATCATCTGAGTTAAAATATATTAATTGTTAGAGCTTTGTTAACAAATTTGGTTCTTACAAACGGCTTCTAATTCCTGCAAAGTTGTTAATGAGAGACATGATAGCAATCCCTTAGACCAATAATTAGGTGAGTTGCAAACATTTACGACTACAGTTTGTCTACTTAAGAAACTACCACTATATCTTTAAGAACAATCAAGCTCTGGCTGACATTTTCACGTGCAAACTGACTCCAGAGAAGAGCTAGAACAATCACTCCCCTCCCAGCCTCCTAGGTTTGTTAAAAGGACCAGGAAACAAGGAGGAAGAGAAGAAAAGTACAAAACAACATGTGTTGCCACCTAAATCACAACTTCGTTTGCTATTGGGACTTTTGTTTTTGTTTTATTAATACATCTTTTAGAGGGCAGAGGAATATCTGATGCTTACTGGAATCACATGACGGTCCATCCAAACACGGCATAAAACAGAAGAAAGAGAACTGTAGGCTGATTCATTAGAGCAATATCAGATGACTTCCCTAGTCATCTATTATTGCACAGCAAACTATCCCAAAATTCAGTGGCTTAAAACAATGGTAATCATTTATTTTTTTTCTCATGAAACCTGCAAGTAATTAGGTCTCAGTGGGGAAGGCTGTTCTCTGTTCCATTCAGCATGAACTGGCATTGCTTAACTGAAAACTGAAGAATCTACTTTCAAGATGATTCACTAACATGGTTGGCAAATTTTTGCACGATGTGCCTGTGAACCTAGCTTGGACTGAAGGATGAAGGTCTTAATGCTTCTTATGTGAGCCTCTCTATGTGTCCTGAACTTTTTCACAACCTGGTAGCTGAGATTCAATATCAAGCATCCTAAGAGTCAGCAGAAGCTCTATCATTTTCTATGTCCTGGACTCAGAAGTCTCAATAGTCACTCCTGTCCTATTTTATTAGTTGAGCTAATACAAAGGTTCTTTCAGTTTCAAGTAGCTAGAAGAGAGGCAACAGAATTTATCATTTCATGCAGGAATAACAAGGTTCTGAAATAACATGTAGGGTGGCAAATATTGTTAAAGCCAGTTCTGAAAAATGAAATCTTTCACAGAACCACTAGGAGTAATATAAGAAATTTGTTAGAGGGATTTGAATTAAAGTAACTATGAGAAGAAGTCAAGGTAAAGTCTGGTCCTTAGTTTAGCGGTGGACCTGAAGCCTGAAAAGGAAGAAGGAATATTGGAATTTTGAGAAAGAATTAGAACTCACATCAGTTTCTCTTCAGAGTTTGCATCAGTCTTTCACTGTCTCCCGTCCTCCAAATTTAATGATGTAGGTGGAATGCAGAAGAGATGACACATTTTGCCAGAGACCTGCACACAGATTGGTCCAGGACTTGGCAATACTGAAAGAGGAGGCATATTTGGTGTGAATTGCAGGAGTTAATGACCCAGCTGTTCTGCCACAAACTGCAGCAGTAGATCCCTGACAACCTGCATAACCACACTGACCTAAGTGTGACCATGGCTGCTGCTTCAATTCCACATGCGTCTCACAACACTTTTCTTGTGGCAAAAACAGCACTAACCCAAAACATCCAGGGAAGAGAATTGTAATTACAACTTAGCTACATAAACACATATATGTATATATATGTATATATGTATGTATATATAGAGGTGTATATATTTATATACATCTCTATATATGATATTATAGTTTAAAATATGGCCAATTTTCATGAATATGCTATGTGTATTTGAAAGTAGGCTATATTATCCGTTCTTAAGATTAGTTATGTATTTTAAGATTAATTACATATAGTATAAATTATATATATAACATCATTGATCATGTTTCCAGATCTACAAGCTTACTAATGTTTGTTCAACTTGCTTAATCTTGGATTAAGAACGTTTATTCTGTCATTAGTGTGTTTCTCTTTTATTGTATAGTTTATCTTTTCTGTTTTAAGAAAATTAATGGTTTGTTTGTTGTTAAGTATTTAAGTATTTATAAACTTTCATTGTGAGTGGAGCCTTTAGAACTATAACATGTTCTTTTAGGTTTTAAAAAAATTCTTTTGATACAGACAGAAGTCAGGGAAATACTGGGTAGAAGAGGGAGGTCAATCCCCGATTAGGGCCACATCCTCAAGCCTGGACCCACAGCCCAAAGTGAGAACATGCATTCCTGTTTTCCTGCCAAAACGCTGCTTCCTTTTCCAAAACCACCCTGGCTCACCCTGCCCCTCGTCCTGTAACCCATAAAAACCCCAGTGCTCACTGATGCGGTGGCAGAACAGCAGAGAAGGAGAGAAGAGAAGCAGCAGCCAGATATCAGAGAAAAGCAGCTTGATTTCAGAGGGACGGCTTGATGATGGGATCTCAAAGAAGAGTTCCTCCAGGATGACCTAACTGCAGGGGAAGACCACCTTCCCGCTCTGTCCCATTTCCAGCTCCCCATCCAGCTGAGAGCAACTTCCAGTGCTCAATAACATCCTCCACATTCACCACCCTTTGATTTCTTTGTGCAACCTGATTCTTCCTGGAAGCAGACAAGGATCCAGGTGTGGGTGCAAGAGGCTCTCACACTGACTCTCCACTGAGCTGTTTAACACTTCAGCCATCCATTGATAGCAAAGCGAAAAAAGCACACTCTAACACATGCCCTCTGGGGCTCCGGGATTCTCGGGCATCCGCTAGATGTTGCCACAGGCCCACACGTAGTTCTGCTCCTGCCAGTTGCCCAGAAGCCTTTGTATTAGCCTCTTCCCCAGCTCACCTGCGTGCTCCCACTACTGCAAGGGGTTGAGAGCTGTGAGCTGAGTAAACCAGCCAACTCCTTCTCAAGTCCCACAAAGAGGTCAAGTAAACTATCACATTTCCCTTTTTACCTGATTTCCGTTTTAATCAGAGATTAATATTGTGACCTTCTTTCCCTTTATTTGAAGTCCTCTTGTATATTTATCTTTTTAATTTTTAACCTTCTGTTTATATTTAAGTGAGCCTTGTATGAATAGTAGAATGTTGAATTAGTTTTGTTAGTCAATCAATATTCTGCAGGTATTTTTATTTTATTAAGTGAATTAATCCAATTTACATCATTATAGTTCATCAGTTATGTCATATTGTTTTATTTGTTTCTTTGTTTCAGGAGAATGAATATATTTTGTCTTTTAGGGAGTGTTTTATTTTTTCAAAATTTTAATTTTAGACTAAAAAATTAATATAATAATCTTAACACTCTCTCTTCCTATTTTTTTATGGTTTCCTAATGTAAGCTAGTATATTTAAGTGAGCTTGTAACCTCTTCTTTCCACAACACTCTGTCACCTCAGGATCTGAGCTGAAGTAAAGCTATTGCCTTAGTATCCCAGTTAATACTCATACAGGATCCTGCTTCTTCCTACACTTTTAACAAATTTAGCATGTATACATTCACAGAGCATAGAGCATTGCACTGATAAGTTATCTATTTTATTCCAGTAAATAGGTAAAAAATATTTAACGTTTATCATTTCTTATGTCAGTGTCTTCATTTTTTGTTTGCCTTAAGTTTCATTTTCACTACATATAAAATTTTATGGTTCATTTTTAAATTAAATATCTTAAATATGTTATTTCAATTTCTTCTAGCATCAAGTTTCCTGTAAAAAATATAGACAACCTGAAATTCTTTTTTTATAAACGACTTGCTCTTTATGCCTTAATTCCCAAAAGATTTTTTCTTTTTTCTTTAAAATTTTGTAGTTTGACAAGTTTGACAGTATAATGTCTTGCCTTTCTCAGCTGATTTTAGCAATGTCCTTTGAGTATGTAGCATCAAGTTATCTTTTATGTTAAGAAATTTTTCTTATTTTTGCTCTGTTTCATAGGGTTTTTTTTCTTTTTTGTTCTTCAGAAGCTTTTTGTCTCCATGCTGAAGAAAAAAAAGAAGTTATATATGTGTGTATACCTCCTGTACATCATATTTTATATCTAAATTTTTATGTTTTTATTTTTAAAATTTCTATACTTTCAATCTTATATATTTTTTTCTAATATCACTCATTTTTACCATTATGTTCCTTTTAATATCATTTGCATTTCTGAAATGGCTTTTTATTTTATTTACTGAGTGTGTCTTCTCTCATCAAATCTTCTTTACCTCAAATCATTTCATTTCTGAATTGACTTTTGTTGTCCTTTCATAGCATCTGTCATTCTAAAATGAGTTTTTGATCATTTTGAGATACTAGGTGACTGTATTCATCTGTTCTATGAGCAAGTCACTTTAATGCACTCTTACTGCTCATTGGGGTGTTACTCTGCTTCTTATTCTTTGACTAAAATTATTTTGTTGTTTATTTATTATGTGAAATTAATTTTCCTATGCTTTTAGGCTGTTTGTGTGGCCTAGGAAAACTTGATGTTTTTGAAAGATATGTGTCTTTTTTTATTTTATTTTTTTAATCTCTATAGATCCCTCTTCCGTTGGTTTGGCAAATTGATCAAACATGTTTGTATAATTTCCTAGGCTGCTTTCCTACTTTTATCTGAATCTCCTCATTTCCTATTGCCTTTTCTTGTTAATTTTGAATTCAACTCCCAGAAGTTTCTCCTTAGCATGGGGCTTTGTCTTGTCAGTTTCACTATGCCACAGGATTCAGACTGCTCCATCATGGTTATACCTTGTCACTTCACAGCCCTTTGCTTTTCCCTGTGAATTGGTGTGAATGAATTCACCTGTTCTTCTACTCAGATCTGCCCCCAAATCTTTTCAGTGTGTGTCTGTGGAATGTTTCTCCAATGTACCAGAATTTCTGTTTCTTTTTTTAACTTCTTCCGATTGAGAGACCAACAATATATAGGTCATGTAAATGCTGGCATTTTTGCCAACTTGCTGGTCTATGGAATCCACAGGGATGCCTTGTTACCTATTTTTTCTGTGAATATTGTTCATGTCATTGGTTTAGCCTTACTAGTTATTTTGCCTGCCTTTATTCAAAGATTAGATAGGTTTGACTATGTCTCTCTTACCACCATCTTTCCAAACTCCTCTCCTTTAAAATGAAAATTTCAACAGATGAATGGATAAAGAAAATGTGGTATATATACATACAAAAGGAATACTATTCAGCCATGAAAACAAAGGAAATTCTGTAATATGTGATAACATGGATATACCTAAAGGACATAATGTTAAGTGAAATAAGCTAGGCACAAAAAGACAAATACTGTATGTTCTCACTCATGAATCTAAAAATGTTTATCTCATAGAAATAGAGAGTAAAATGGTGGTTGCCAGATGCTAGGGTGGTAGAGGCATGGTGCATTATGGAGCTGTTGATCAAAGGATACATCATTTATAGTCAGATAAGATGAGTAAGTGCAAGAGATCTACTGTACAGCATAGTGACTATAGCTTATGACAATATGTTCTATTCTTGAAAAATGCTAAGGGAGTGGATAAGTGTTTGCAACACAAAGATAATAAATGTGAAGTAATGTGTTTGTTAATTAGCTGAATTTAACCATTTCATTATATTTTATATATATATATATATATATATATATATATATAACATCATGTTATACACAATAAATACCACTTTATGTAAGAATCTAAAAATAAATACTTTTTAAAAATGCAAATCTGATCATGTTGCCTTAGATTTAAATTTTTTCCTTTCCCTTAGGGACTATATTAGTGAGGATATGCTTTGAGCTACTAATGTTAATGTAGTATACATAATTAGTTAAATCATGAAACTACTAATCATAGTAAGGATAACAGGAGTTCTTGAATAAATAATCTTTGAAGTGTCTACAGGACACTGAGATAGCTGTTCTGGCAGAAGGACATACTGTTTTGTTTCATGCTCTATTCCAAGATTTTAAAAAAATAATTGGAAAGTAGTACATATTCAATAAATCTGGCTGAATAGGTTGAATACATAAATGAATTAATTAGCCACACCATGTAAGTCTGAAGCTTCATAAAAAGTTTAAAGAAAGTTATGTTTATTTGGGAATCATTTGTATGTATATATTTAAGGTAAATAAATGTTATTTGAAGGCACTAGGGAAGATAGATTTTTTTTCTCCTGGAATATGTGTGTGTGAATACAGATAAAAGCTGGGACAGAAATCTAAGAAATACTGTCATGGAACCTCTTCAGGTGTTCATAAGAAAGTTAATTTCCTGAGTAAAATTTTCAACCACCACACTTTTTGTTGAAAGTTCCAAGTGTCATTGTCAATTTCTTTTTTCCTTTGGTTTTATGATAGGAGAACATTTTCTTACAACAAAAACATTTGTAGAAGCTCAATATATGAATCCAATAACAGAGAAAGGAGTTGAAGAATAGCGAAGAGGTTTTCTTCATTGTCCCTGATGTATCTCTGCTCTCCAGCTCTACCAACTTGCACTCTGCACAGTTCCAATCCCAGAGACCAAACCTGGAAGAGTAAAATTATTACAAAGCAGTAGTCTTAGTTATTGCAAATGTATGGGCCTGCTTAATATAGACTATCCATCCACTTACCTCAGAGAAGAAACAAGGTAATATTTTGATGATAGAATGTTGCCTTTTTAAATTTAGTGATGACTATTCATTTTTATTTTTCACAAAATATTTAGATGACAACAGGAGAAAAAAATATATAAATTCTAATTAGAAGAAACTAAGAGTCGTAATTCATGATAAGTACAAATTAATTTTTTAATAATTTTAATCATACAATAATAAGCCATTTGGAAATCAACTTAATTAAGTTTTCAAATAAAATTTTGTAGAAAGATTATGTGAGAATATTCTGCAGGTTCTATGAAAGACATTAATACGTAAAAAATTAATCAGATAGATATAAAAACACTATTATTAAAGAAATTTTACTGAGACATGTAATAAGGAAATAACTTTATGGAAAAGAATTTGTTTTGTAGCTCATCTTCAAATATTCTTTATTTCTTTCTTTCTTTATTTTATTGCATTTTAGGTTTTGGGGTACATGTGAAGAACATGCAAGATTGTTGCATAGGTACACACATGGCAGTGTGGTTTGCTGCCTTCCTTCCCCTCACCTGTATCTGTCATTTCTCCCTATGCTATCTCTTCCCACCTCCCCACCCCCCCATCCCTCCCCCATTTCTCCCCAACTTTTTCTCATTTATAATTTTTATAAGAAATAGAAGATTATATGCACAAAGGGATAAATCAAGAAAGAAAATAGTTTCCACTGGTTAAAAATTGACTTCTGCTATACTCTGATTTTCTATGAATTGGGTAAACACAGAAGTGCCATGTTATAAAAATATGTATCTTTTATATAAAGACATGCAGTTTAGAAAAGGCAAAATAATTTTAACATTTAAAAAGTTCTGTTTGCAATCTGGAAGAAAATTCAAAGTTCTTTGAGATAAACCTACTTCTACCTCAATACTCAGAGTATGATTAGGACTTCCAGCTGATGTTTTTAACATCAGATACAGTCCTGACATGTCTAAATTAGCGAGATTTAAGTTTATTAATGAGTCTATTCCATGTATTCTCAAAACTGCCCCAGTGGGAATAACAACTGATTATTGGCATGGAAGTTCAGAGGGAACAAAAAAACATAATTATTTTGTATTTATTTTATATATTTTATATAATATGTATGTGGGTATATATATACATATTACAAAAATATATATACATAGATATGTATATATATACATGTTACAAAAATAGGTACATTCTGTAATATTAAATTTCCAGGGTAGATTTTTTTTTAATGTTTAAAAAGACTGCTTAGCATGGTAACAATGAAAAGGATGAGAAATATTGGGATATACTAAAATCTCCTACTCTTACTAAGCATCCTTCACCAAATGAAATTAGTTCTTCAAAGACGCATACATAGAACAGAATATTAGGAAACTATAACAATGCAATCAATAGCCTGGCATGAACTTGCCTTCATTCATACGTTTTTAAGATAGTTTCCTTATTTTTAATTTATGAAACGATGAGTAGCTGTAAAATGTTTTGGCATTATCATGAAGATTACATACTAAAAGATAAGACCATGTACAAAGAATTAAAATATAAACACAAAAATCACAATTACATTTGTTAATAAATATATCTTTATGCAGATTTATTTGTACTTATTACTAAACTATTATCCAAATATCCATAACTTTCTCATACTATGTCTTTATACATAGATAGTTTATTTGCAGATAACATGAAATAAAATTATTTGTTTACCTGCCCAATTATTTAGGAAGTAAATGCTTTAATTCAGCAAAGCATTTTAAGAGGTTTTTTGTTAGACTGATGATTTGACTAGAGTCCAACTGTGCCTTTTTCAAATTAGTCATTTCATGAAGACACAGCCACAGCCATGAATTTTGTCTGTAAACCTGTATATGCAAAGAGAGGATTTAACAATCAATAACCTATCAGAAAATCGCATCCATATTGTATTGAACATTTCAGCACCGGAGGAGATGCACATATGTGAAAGAGCAAGAAGACAATTTATAATTAAACAAGTTTCTAGTAGTATTTTCAGTTTCAGAAAACAGAGGGAATAAAATACTATTGGGCAACCAGAAAGGTCTTAAGGCCAAGGAAATGGGAAAATTAAAGGAAATTTAAACTTAAAGGAAGATTTAAAATAACATTTATACAGTACAGCTTAGAAAGTTAAATATGAATCCCAATTTATAAAATAGGCTCATCTGGGTTAAGGATCATGGTCAGCATCTAATAAGTGTCAGTATTGGTATTTGCAGCATTTGAACCTAAGCCCTTCTAATAACTAAGTTCTTTCCCCTCCTTTGTTATCACATCTCTCTAGTACATGGTAACTCTTGACTATATAAAATATACAACTTTCTCAGTAAAATATAGAACACCTTTCTAAAAACCAATTGCAACAGACAAGAAATTTCGCAGGAGGGAATAGCTCGTGCAGAACAGACTAAACATTGTTTGGGCATGGGGAACATAATACAGAGATCTTTCTACCTGATAAGGTTCATGTTAGGGAACGAAAGAGTTAAGTTTGGGCTGGGCGGGTGGCTCAAGCCTGTAATCCCAACACTTTGGGAGGCCGAGGCGGGTGGATCACGAGGTCAAGAGATCAAGACCAACGTGGTCAACATGGTGAAACCCCGTCTCTACTAAAAATACAAAAAATTAGCTGGGCATGGTGGCGCGTGCCTGTAATCCCAGCTACTCAGGAGGCTGAGACAGGAGAATTGCCTGAACCCAGGAGGTGGAGGTTGCAGTGAGCCGAGATCACGCCATTGCACTCCAGCCTGGGTAACGAGAGTGAACTCTGTCTCAAAAAAAAAAAAAAAAAAAAAAAAAAAAAGAGTTAAGTTTGATACAAAGGGTGTGTATGTGCTATTTTTTTTTTCTTTTTCTTTTTCTTTTTTTTTTTTTTTTTTTTGAGATAAAGTCTCACACTGTTGCTGGAGTGCAATGGCACAATCTTGGCTCACTGCAACCTCCACCACCTTGGTTCAAGCGATTCTCCTTTCTCAGCCTCCCGAGTAACTGGGATTACAGAGCTCACCACCATCCCCAGATAATTTTTTTATATTTTTAGGAGACACGCATTTTCACCATGTTGGCCAGGCTTGTCTCAAACTTCCTGACCTCAGATGATCCACTGGCCTTGGCCTTGCAAAGTGTTGGAATTACACACGTATGCCACTGCACCCAGCCTGGTATGTGCTAATATTTTAAAATAATTTGCTTTTTTCATAAATACATCGGTAAATTTATTTTGTTTTTGGCCCTCCAGCAAGGTTTTATATTAGTTTTGAACTTCATAGTCTTAAAGTATTCCAGAAGTATCTAAAACTATAAATAATAGTTGGTGTGTAATAACCAACCTTCCTAATTTTCCTTCCTAAATGATGCAAAATAACTCAAAAATATATTTGGCTACATAAAAACATTTTTTAAAAACTGCATGTCAAAAAAGGCACCATAACCAATATCAAAACACATTGACAAACAAGGAAAAACTATTTGCAATATCCCACAAGAGCTAAATATCCCTAATTTAAAAATTACTCTTGAAAACTGAGATACAAAGTACCAAAGATCCAGTAGAAAAATAGGAAAAATTCATGAGCAAATAGCTCACGGATATGACATGCTTTACTCACCTCTCACTGTAAACCTTTCTAAAGCTTTCTACAATCCATAAATTCACCAAAAGTCCTTGTAGAGGTACTACCCAACATAAAAATGTAACTCTCAAGGATGGTTAGTATTATACAGCATTGTGCCCTTCAACCCTAAATTGTACTTTAAAATTGAGCCATAACAAAGAATACCTCCTAATTTTAAAACATTAATTTAAAAATTACACTTGTAAAATTGAATCAGCTGTCATTGAAGTACTCGAATAAAACACTTCTTTCTTGAAGTACACTGTGCTCTTTTTTATGTAAGTACTATTTAATCATCCATTAAAAACCAAAAAAAAAAAATCATTATTTACTTTTCCAAATCTAGCAAAAACTTGATATTTCTTCAAATTTCCTCATCATTTTAGACTCTCTTGATTACCCTAGCCATAAACTTTTTTTTTTTTTAATTTATAGAAAAGGCTTTCATTGATCCAATTATCCCTATTGTTTCAGGCAGAAATGCCTTTGAGCACAGCAGACCTGACCCAGCTGTGAGGATGTTATCCATGCTGTGGCAGGAAGTCATTTCAGAGGAATTTGAACTTAGTACTCAGAAAGTCAAGTTAGTCTCTCTCAGAGACTCTGAATTGTAGTGTGGAACAGCAGCAACAAAGCAGAGCCTCTCAAATTAGGACTAAGTTTGATTTCTTTCTTTATCACTTAATAGATGTACAATCAAAGGCTAGTCATTAATCTATGTGCCTCGGTTTCACATGTAAATTGGTTATAATAGAAGTGCCTACCTTACTGGACCCCTGTGAGGATTATACAGGATAAAATATTCATTGAGTACCTGATGTTTAGCGAATATTCAATAACTGATGGTGGCGGCTGTTATAATTTTTGTTTTATCATTACTTAGGAATACTATGGATCAAAAATTAGAGGACACTGACCTGCATTTAGAGAAAATGAGTCAAGAAATAGACTAATGGCACTGAGGAGTCCTTGATTTCAATTGTCTTTAATGTCTAGTGAATTCCTCTTCTTCGTTTCCATGAGCCACTGCACTCATCTCTTTGTATTTAATTACAAATATATTTTTGAGACAGAGTCTCACTCTGTTGCCCAGGCTAGAGTGCAATGGCCCTATCATGGCTCACTGCAACCTCAAACTCCTGGGTTCCAAGATCCCTCTGACTCAGCCTCTGGAGTAACTGGGACTACAGGAGTGCACCACCATGCCCAGATATTTTTTTTAAAGTAGATATAGAATTCTCATTATGTTGCCCAGGCTAATATTGAATGCCTGGGCTCAAGCAATCCTCCTGCCTTGGCTTCCCAAAGTACTGGGATTACAAGTATGAGCCACTGTACCTGATCTTTCTCATAATAAAATCTCTTAGTGCTTACTTTTATTTGAGATATATCTACATTCACA